>NC_044196.1:35151880-35202118 GCF_900880675.1 Sparus aurata | reverse complement strand
TGCCCCCTCGCCACGGCAACCAGCCGGGTGGAGGGGGGCAACCGCAAAACACACACACACACACACACACACACACACACACACACTCACACACACAGACACTCACAGCATGATGGGAAACGATTGCAGAACCTATAAGAGAAGAGCTGATGTAGATGTACACACACACACACACACACACACACACACACACACACACACATCTCCCCTTGGAAAACGTGTCTTTCCGATCTTTAGCAGAGTGTAATCCTGAGGGATAAGTGCTAAGATCCCTCTTGTCTCCTTGACAGCTTCAGGGAACGTTTGTGTGTGTTTCTGTGTGTGTGTTTCTGTGTGTGGGTGTGTGTGTGTGAGTGTATGTGTGTGTGTGTGTGTGAGTGTAGTTACATGTGTGTAATTACATGTGTGTTAACCTCGTCTCCTCGTCCCCACAGCTGGCCTACTGTGTGGTGCAGTTTATGGAGAAAGATGCTACAGTGACTGAATATGTAAGTTCATATCATCACATGATTTCTCTACTGATCTCACCTAACAGAAGACGTATTCAGATATTTCGAGTTCTGATCTGCTTTTTAGCCTCTTTCATCTCATTAGTTTAATTACCTGCAACCTTAATGTCTTGATTCACCTTCCAGAAGCAGCAGATTGCTGTTAGAATCAGCAAAGCTCAGATAAACCTGCTGTGCACGTCCTGCTTCGTATCCAGCCACACACACAGTCACCAACTAGCTGGTGAGCGTAGCGGAGCAGCTAGACGAGGCAGACGTGACCCTGAGGAGTCTGTGGAGACCAAATCCTGTTGCTCGTTTGCCAATTTAAACTAATTAGAGTGTTTGCTGTAGTCTACTTCTTCACTCACTGACATGAATGCAGTAAAAACGAGACTCAGTACAAAGTGAAGGGCAGGTTTCTTAATGCAGGAGCCAGAGTGAGTTAATGGAGATGGCACAGGTGGACGGCAGCCAGCTTCCCTGCTGAGCTAATGGCTGCAGTGGTTCTTTATATAACGTGCTTCACATTGTGTCTGCAGATCATCAGAGGGCTGCTCAAGTACTGGCCCAAAACCTGCACGCAGAAAGAGGTGAGACAAACCCACAGTGACGCTCTCTGCTGCTCTCATTAGTCACTTCTGAAACCTTCTCATGTGACTCTGTGATTACTTTAATATCCGGCGTCCCTGCAGGACGTCCGTATTAATTATCCTTCACTGTGAATCATGTGAGCGTCTTTCCCCTCCTTTGTTTACCCATCATGCACCTGTGTGTGTGCGTGGGTCTTCAGGTGATGTTCCTGGGAGAGATCGAGGAGATCCTGGATGTAATCGAGCCGTCTCAGTTCATCCGGGTGCAAGAGCCGCTCTTCAAACAGATCGCAGCCTGCATCTCCAGCCCTCACTTCCAGGTAAACACCACCCTCACTTCCAGGTAAACACCAGCCTCACTTCCAGGTAAACACCAGCCTCACTTCCAGGTAAACACCAGCCTCACTTCCAGGTAAACACCACCCTCACTTCCAGGTAAACACCAGCCTCACTTCCAGGTAAACACCAGCCTCACTTCCAGGTAAACACCAGCCTCACTTCCAGGTAAACACCACCCTCACTTCCAGGTGAGCTCCAACCCAAGCTTTATTCAGAGTGACTGTCTGAAGACATGAGGACAGAATCAGAACTCGCTTTCTGTTAAAACCAACATGTTGGGGAGTAATAAGCCTGATGACAGTGACTTTAATTACAATCCACTCAAGAAGATTGGAGACAAAAACTCAGTGACTTCATGATCTGTGTAACAGACGTCAGTGGATTGAAAGTGGACTTCTGTCTGTGTGTGTGTGTGTGTGTGTGTTTCAGGTAGCTGAACGAGCTCTTTACTTCTGGAACAACGAGTACATCCTCAGTCTGATCGAGGAGAACTGTCAAGTCATCCTGCCGCTGGTGTTCGCCACCCTGTACAGAGTCTCCAAGGAGCACTGGAACCAGTCAGTGTCCCACACACACACACACACACACACACACACACACACACACACTTTCTATATCAGAGTCTGTGTGGAACCTCCTGGTTTGTCTTCAGTCTCATCAGAGAGTGAAATGAGGGATAAATAACAAAATATTCTTTCTTTTTTCTACGTCAGAGAAAGAATCAGCTGTCTGTGTGTCACACTGTTGTTTTAACACATTATAATATTCAGCTTCAGTACTGAACTTGCTGTTGGTTATGAAGCAGCAGCACACAGGTCAGATTAATAACAATACGCTCTTGTTGTGTAGGAACAGTCACTTCACAGACACAACAACGAGCACTGTCGTCATCTCTCTTGATAAAAAGACGCCACGCCTCGGAGCGCTCGTCCTCTCTGCCAGGACGCCGTCTTGTTGAAATGTTCCAGCGGTGTCGACTCATGAGTTTGACCTTAAAACATGCCAGCATCGATTAAAAGAATCGATAAGATCAGAGGATTACAATTACGTTGGACTGGACGATGTGGAGCCGGTCCTCAACCAGAGCCAGAACTCGGTTCCCATCCCATCGCTCATGTACAGTATCCTCAGTACAACATGGAGCTGTTACTCAGCGATGGATGAGAAGGAAACAGATTTAAGTGAAAGTCCTGTAATCTAAATTCTACCTCAATAAAAGTGGTGAAGCATCAACAGCAAAAGTTCTCACTATGCACATCAGTTCATCTCTCGGGTCATTTATTCACCATCTTCCTACACCAGCGTTACAGAATGAAGCTGAGCTCAAGTCCCCACAGACTACAGAACCACAGACAGAACCACAGACATAACCACAGACAGAACCACAGACAGAACCACAGACAGAACCACAGACAGAACCACAGACAGAACCACAGACAGAACCACAGACAGAACCAGACATACTGTAGTACAGAGTGCAGCAGATACTTCTGTACCGTAAGCCAGACGGCAGCAGGCTGAACGGACTGAGTCTGGGTCGGTGTTGTCTGTCGGTATCGTTGGACTCTCTTGTCACTTCACTGATGTCACTGCAGCTCTGCAGACGGTACCACTGATGTTCTGGGGGGGTTTAGTCACCTGCTGTGGAGCCGTCCTGTGCTGGACCGCACATGGACCATACAACCACTCAGAGTTACATTACTGCAAATATTCTACTGTGGAATTATCACTGCTGCAGTTTACATGTGAGCAGCATTTAAGCTGCTGATTAATACCTATTTCTGTTCTCATAGCTGATCATGTGAAATCACTACTCACACAGTTACCTGCTACAACAGGTGAATACACGTGTGAGGTGAGAAGAAGTAGCATGAAATGGAAACAAGGAGCTCAGTTCAACCTCAGTGTACTTTGTTACTCATGATGAAGAAGATTCAGCTTCAGTGGTCACAAGAGTCGTGAACACGGAGATCGATGTAGAAGCCTCCGTTAACTAACAGGATGCTAAACATTAGCATTAGAGCTAATAACCCACCGACGACTCACGGACAGCCCCGCGTGTTATTATGTAGCCAACACACACGGTTGCCACTGGGCCGGGCTTTTCCTTTAGCCTCTACCTCATGACCCATAATCCCTTGTGACTGATGACCAGTCAGATTCATTATCTTGTCGTTCCGCCCACAGGACCATCGTGTCTCTGATCTACAACGTGCTGAAGACCTTCATGGAGATGAACAGCAAGTTGTTTGATGACCTCACTGCCTCCTACAAAGTGGAGAAACAGAAGTGAGTATGACTCAGCGTCTTTGTGTTTGTGTCACTGGATACGACAGCGACAACACAAAGAAACACAAGAGTCTGACGTCATGTTAGACGGGCTTTGTTCCATTATCCATCACATTATATTTCACATGGTGAGGACGTATCGCTTAGCTCATCGTTTGAACACGGGTCACATCATGATTCCACTTATTCATTATTCTGCTTCCAACTCAAGATAGAGAAGACTGTCGGGAAACAAAACTTAAAAGAGTAGTTCCAAAGTTCTGCTTTGTACTCGAGACCGAAGATGAAACGATCAATATCACATGATATATTATCGTATAATAATATATATGCCTCTCCAGGGAGATGAAGCGAGAGAGGGAGCGCACAGAGCTCTGGCGAGGCCTGGAGGAGCACCAGGAGCGCCGGATGCAGATGCTCACCGAGGCCGCCAGGAACCAGCGCAACCTCCAGGAGCGAGGCGAGAGAGGGGACCCGCCCACCCCTTCGTCCCCGCAGACGGCTCACTCCGACCAGCCCGAGCCCAAGCCCAGCGGGGCCTCTTCTTCCTCCTCTGGAGGAGGAGAGAGCGCCACCTAGGTGCTGCTCCACAGATGATGCTAACACGGGGGGTTGGGGGACGGGGAGAAGACTGGAGGGTGATGGTGAAAGTGTTGGGAGAGCTCAGACAGAAAAGGTACCAAACTAACCCACTGTGGTTTTTATCTTGCATCATGGAGGGAGTGGCTTTTTGTGAAAAGCCTTCGATCTCAGTGATCCCAGGTAAAGACCGTACCTTTCTACTGACAGAGTTGTGTGAAACTGGTTCACCTTTGGCTGTACACACATCATGTTGCAGATCAGAAGATGAATATTGTCCAAAAGTGCTGACTGTCATTTTAATCCACGGCTGGTTTATTAAACTGCAGGTCAGTACCTAAAACTGTGGCTGGCCTGCTTTAAATCAGCCTCAAAATAAGAGATGAAAAGTCTCTTTTGGTGCAACACTAACCGAGTTCAACACGCGTCTCACCTGTCCTGATATTTAACCAACCAGAGTCGGAGTCTGTACTGCGGCCTCCTATTTATCTTTTGGTCAGAGATGCTTATTTCATGCGTGGATAGCACAATGCATTCAGAAACAGAAGAAGCAATTTCACACAAATGTCCCAAAACTATTGCCGCACAGACCAGACACACACACACACACACACTCACACACACACACACAGACGCAGGTACATATTTACTGTAAATATGAGAAGACAGAGTTAGAAAAGAAAAGTGTATCCAGGTCAGACAAATGTCACAAACACCAACAATCCATTGATGCACCAAGATTATTCACAGTTTCTTTCTGTCACACACGCACGCACACACACACACACACACACACACACACACACACACACACATACACGCACACACACACACACACACACACACGCACACACACACACACACACACGCACACACACACCACACACCACACACACACACACACACACACCACACACAGGTTCTGGTTCTGGTGCTAACCCCTCTCCCATTCTGTCGGGTTCCAACAAAGTACGAGCCTAAAGTCCCTTAAAGGTGAAACAACCACTGATGAAGATGATGATAATGATATAAAGTACAATACTGTTCCTTCTTCTTACTTGTTACTCTACTACTACTACTCTACTCTACTCTAAGTACTACTGATGATGATGATGATGATGACGATGATGACGATAATGTTTTTATATATATACATATGTCTCTGGATATTTCTGTAGTGTATTATGGGAGAAACACTAGTGTAGCAGATACCATGAAGGGGAAGGCCGGCTGCAGTTCTGTACTCACATCACATGTTAACAGTCCGAGGCCATAATGTGAGCTGAACGTCAGCGGCGTTCCCCTTCAGCAGACCTTAGAGAGGTTAAAGAGGGATGAACTGGATCAGCGCCGGCTGCTTTTCTTTTCCTTTGAACGTTTGGCTGTTTGTGGTCACAGAACCCCCCAAACATTCCACGTTTAAAGCCTGTCTGTGTGTGTTGTGGAGGTGCAGGGGGAGGTGCAGGGGGAGGGGGAGGTGGAGGTGGAGGTGGAGGGGGAGGTGCAGGGGGAGGTGCAGGGGGAGGTGCCCTGTGGAGGAACCAGGTGTGTTTACATGTAGTCACTCAGCAGAATCACCTGTGTGTCCTGGAGGCTGGACTGATGTCTGAGTGCGTCTCTGTCCTCGTTAAACGTTTTTACAGCCAGTTGAAAACACTATGAACTCGTTTACGTCCATGTTTACTCTTATTCTTCTTCTACCCTGCCTTTGTTGGCATACTGTTACGTTTGTTTGCACATTACTGCCACCAGCAGGTGACCGGTGGAACAGCATGCAGCCTGATGCGTTACACAAACACAATGAGGACTTAATTATTATATATAGAATTATAATATCTCCACAGGGCACCTTTCATTTACATGTCACAGCACACAATGATTTGTTTTTATTGAAAGTTTTACAACTTAAATTTACAAAGTTGAAGTCTTAACCCCACCCGACACAGAGGTCACTGGAGGGTAAATAAAGCGCACCACAAGCGTTTCAGAGCAAAAGAAAACCCGGTGATCCAGTCGGACTCTGAACCCGGAGCGTCTGTTGGTCGAGGCTCGGCAGACCCGACGCGGCTCAGACGGCGACCGTGACGATGATAGCGTGTTTATTCTTGTCTGATCGTGACGATTGATGAGCGATGGGATGAAGAGGGGGAAAAAACTGAAAAAAATTATTTTAGCAATATTTTCATTCTTTCAGGATAATCTGTGTGTTTTTAGGGGGTTAAACAGGAAGTGGGTGTCGCACTCAGATGTTTACCCCCCACTCTTGTTTTTACTCCTGTCGCGTCCTCGATATTCACATTGTCTTAACGGTACTTTTCTGTGTACATTGATTTGATGAAAAATGATTTTCTGCTTTGTAATTATGTTGTTTTTTTCTTGGTTTTTGTACGATATTGTTCATTTTGTGGAAAACTGATACTGATGCTATTTATTTTCTATTTGATCAGGAAATGTAACCTTAGGACGGCGGTCAGGTTGTGTGTGTGTGTGTGTGCGCGCGTGTGTGTGTGTGTGTGCGTGTGTGCGTGTGTGAGTCCAGGTGTGAGTCCAGGTGTGAGTCCAGGTGTGAGTCGGTGAGCGGGGGATGAGCGCAGGCAGAGCGATGGAGGACGAGAGGACGCTGCTCTCTCTTTGTTTCTCTCTCTCTCCTTCCTGAGCGTCAGGGTTTGAATCCGAATGTATCGCCAAACAAATCGATTGATTGTTTTCTTGATGCTTGAGACGCAGAGCGACCTGTCGGCTGCTTCCTAACAAACACTCAGAAACCCTTCAGACCAGCAGTTCTCCAGAATCATGCCTGAGTCAACACTGTTTGAAATCCGTTGGACCTGCAGCTCTCAGATTGGCCCTCAGAGCTTCATCTCACAGCGTGTCTGCGCTCAGACGTCCAGGTTTTAACGGTCGACCCGTTTGGACCCACAGTCCTGCAGAATCAGCTTCTTTGTTGTTTCCAGGTTTCCGCTTTCAAATGTTTCAAACATTAACATCCAACACGTTTGTCACTCAGACCGAAAACCATCAGCCTGAAAGAGAAAGAGAAAGAAAAAGTGAGTAAGTGGACCTAACGTTGTGTGGTCCACTTACTCACTTTTTCTTACAATCACATGTCTCCATCTGTGGTTACAGGTGTTTGAGATGTACCTGATGTCACCTGAGCCGTCTCCATGACAACTGAGCAAACTCTCAGTCTGAGACACGATTCGAAGAGTTCAGATCGTTTGTGGTTCCCAACCTTTAGTCCAAACTGCGAGCAGTTAAGCCAAAGAGTGTTTTCCCTCCTCCATGATCTGATTGTAGGGACGCAATTACAAATGAGCAGACAAACAAAAGAGTGAAGAATCAGACAAATAAAAAAAAGAAAATTGGTTTTATTTTATTTTCTTTGTTCTTCTAATCACCTCGTGACCGTTTCGTTCTGTCTGAGGACCCGTAAGGGGCCTCGACCCCGAGGTTGGGAACCCCTGACACGTACCCGTCTCGTCTACGTGTCACGAAGCGTAGAAGTGAAGCGCACACATTTACGTGGCAGCGCTCCATCGCAGCCAAACAACGCAGCGATTGATTGAGTGCAGTAGCTTCACGCTACCTGCACCTGCAGACACCACCCGGCTGTCTGTGCAGGTGTGAGAAACAAACGCTCCCATTTGATTTCAAACGTTTTGATTCAGGCAGAAAATCCCAAAAAAACACCTGAAAAGAGACAAAACTTGACCTCACTGTCATAAAACTTAGCTTACGTTATGATTTAGTTTTGGCTAGCTTACTCACAAACCCTCTTGATTGTTATCGTCAGTCGGTCCGCTTACTCGGGGAAAATAGAACCTCAGCGCCCACTGTCCTCGATTCTCAACTAAAACGATGAAGAGTAATGTTCTGCTTTCTCGAGCTGCTCCGGGACAGGAAGTGAGAGGAGAGCGTGTTGGAACAGAGCTCTGACTCGCCTCACAGCCACCAGGCCGGCTTTCATTCGCCGCCACAGTTCCTCTCCGTGGCCGTTGGTCGCGTGGCCCGAGTGAAGCGAAGGCTTTAAACCCGAGAGGAGGTGTGAACGGGCCGGGCGAGAGCAGCCGGTGAAGAGACGGAAAAGTCAGAGGAGAAAAGACATAGAGTTAGACACGATAGAATGGCAATAAGTCAGAGCAACAGTAACAGAATGAGAATATAATGTTACCGAAACCTACAACCGCATTACGTAGCAATTTCACTGAATTTCTAGATTTGCACTGTCTGCCCAATGGTCTGTGTTTGTTGTGTTGAAGAAAAACCTTAGAGAAGAAGATTAAGAAGATGCAGAAGGTGAAACAGATGTATATTTTGGGGACCAACACAGCGGTGGGGGGTTTGAATGTAGAGAGGCTTACTGCTGTACGTAACGTTACAGGGGGTGTAGAATGGAGAAAAAACTATGTGCTAAAAATGAAACTTCACTTTGAGAAAACACTCCTGAGTCTGTGTGTTTGTGTGTGTGTGTGTCTTCAATAATATTCACATGTTAAAGGAGCTCTATCTGACAGTTTGTTGCACTTTACATTATTAATCACTTTGTTATTGAGCCTCTCTGCTCCACTAACACGGAGCTAACGTTAGCTTAGAAACTGAGTCCGCTAACATAAACTGTTGCTTCAAGTTCCACAGAGCCCCGTTAATATTCAGTGATAATAATCAATCTTCCTTCATATAGATTATTTGATCTACTGGCACGATGTGTTGAAATAAACCAGTGGTATTGTTGCCGAGGGTGCGTTCGTAATCCCAATCTGACACTGTGACACGCTGCGCTGTGGAGAAGGTTAAAGTTTAACATCAGTAATGTTTTCCCGTTAACGGCATATTTACTCCAGTTTTACAGTTTCATTCAAGGACGTTACATTAAAATGTGGATGCAGCGCTGCAGCTCGATTTAAACGTTAACCGGATCTTCCCTTCTTCTAGAGACTTCCGCCAACCGAGCCGACTAACTTCCAGTCTAGGGCCCGGCTAACTCTGAATAAAGGTAAAACTAAAATAAAAATGTATCCAGCTTATAGCAAAAAGGCTTTTTGGGATCCAGTGAGTCACATGCTAACATAATTCAAGCTGCTGCTGAAGTCTTTATCTGTAATATCAACCTGAAACTCAACTCAAACAAACTGGCCTAATGTCTGCTTCTCTAATATTAAATTAGCTACATAATGCTAATATATCAACACATCAACAACAAGAAATAACTCAACTGAATGCTAATGCTGCTGATACATACGTCTGCTGAAGGCGTAAATAATGAACTGTTAGCTACGTTAGCACATTAGCCCCACCAACTGTATACAGTGATGATGTAGCACAAAAAGTTTTATTTTAAAGAAATGAGGCTTCAAGCTACATTCAGCTGTTTAACTTCTGTTCCACAAGGAGTCAAAGTCAAGAAGCAGACTCAGACTTTCTTAATCAGAATTAGCATCAAAATGACCGAACTGTTGGTTTGTGATGCAGTTTATTTGAATATCTGGAGCTTCTCACTGCATCGCGGTGAAACAGATCCATCTCAGACGTTCAGTGAGTTTCATCCTTCGTTCATGTCACTGATTGTTTGTCATCCCGAGTCTCTGAACTGAACTGGATGAAGTGTGCATGTGACCCACACGGGGAGATGCAGCCGGAGGGCAACAAAACATAGACAAGCATCAGGATTTTCCAGGGAGTCTCCATTATTTCTGGCTTGGGGTCTCTAATGGTATTTCATTGTAATTGCTATGATGTCAGAGTGTCCGTCCGCCCTAATGGTCTCTAATAACAACAACAAGGCAGATTGGTTCCAGTCACTGGCTGTGGTGGAGCAGAGACGCTCCGGAGTCTCAGACCTCTGCAGGATCTTCAGCTGAAAGGTGAGAGGAGCTTTTCTTCTGCGTCCATTCAGTCATGTAGGAACAGGCGTGGAGCTTTAAATAGACTTTTAGCAGACACTAACTAGTAAAGGGACAGAGAGCGTACATAATTATGTTAGCAGGCAGCTTTACACCATGTTTACAGCCTGCATGGAGCCGCTGTGAACACCGTGTGGTCTCAGGGCTTATTACAGCTCTCTACATCGTTCATGCACAAAGTATTTTTATTTCAGTGTAGTGTTTCAGACGAGCCGCTCTGCAGTCCAGTTGTTTCAACACATGTCAAGTGGTTTGCTTTAAAAGTAATGAAACAGATGTCTGCAACAGCAGCGAGGAGATGACTCTGAAACACAGAGTAACTAACGTCTGTACGTCACATTTCACTTAGAATAGCAATAAAACCTGTTTATTTTAGTCTGAAAGTTTGTTTTGTCCCATTGACACGACGTGCATGATGTTTCACTGTGTGCGGGTCAGTGATGGAGTGAGTGCAGAGGTCCTGATGAACACTGGAGGGAGCTGACTGTCACAGTGTGCAGCTCTGAAAGTCACTCCCTCTGGATAAATAATGAAATTCTGGCAGTACAACCTTCACTGATGCATCATTTATTTTCTATGAAACTAAATATTGAGTCTGTTCTTTGTTGTTGAAAGGAATAAAGTTGCGTTCAGGCCCAGCAGGGAACAGTTGAACACTTTAATAATATTCTTTATTTTTCTTTCTCTTTGCATCTTTCCCAGCATGCATCTGCCCCTCACTCTCCTCCTCCTCCTGGTTGCCGGGGCAGCCGTGGTGTGTGTCGCCGTGACGAGCACACTTCATGGTTTCCGAGGTTGCGCGGTGAGAGAGTTCTCCTTTGTGGCCCAGAAGCCCGGCTGCACGGGCCTGCGCATCACCACGGAGGCCTGCTGGGGGCGCTGTCACACCTGGGAGGTAACATGCACACACACACTCCGTCTCCTCTGCTGCTATTTCTGAAAGCTTGTGTAATGCTGCGATTGTGAAACATGAAGTGAATGATGAACGACCCGGGACTCGACCCAAACCACGAGAAGGCCGACAACCCATTCTCGGCTCTGACCCATCTGCCATTGTCATAAGAAGCTCACATCCTTCCAGCAGGACTTTTACTGAACTCATTCTGGTTTGCAGGGATTATAAATCTGAGCTCTGCCTGATTAGAAAACCAAACTTAAAGAGTCGGAACTCAGTCAGACTGAAAGCTTCAGAGGAGAAGGTTCTGATCCACACTGAGGCCCGGTGATGGAGTTCACATCCTCGTCTTTACTCAAGGTCCACTTACTCCTCCGTCAAGGCTGATGGTGCTCCTCAGAGGAAGGAGGTGTTACAGTGATGTGGGAAACTAGATGTGGACAAAACACACACACACACACACACACACACACACACACACACACACACACACATACACACACACACACACACACACACACATACACACACACACACACACACATACACACACACACAGAGCAGGACAGGGGGAAACAAAAGTGAACTTTATTTAAACAAACTGAAAAGTACAAAAACCAGCAGACTAGAAAAACCAAATGAGTGGAGAGGACTGCAGGGAGAACACAAACTACACACAGACAGTAACGAGGAGATCAGCAACAGGTGAGGAGAGAGGAGGGAGGAAACAGAGAGGGAGAAACTGAAAGAGGAGACACACACAGACAGCTTCATGTCATCAAAACCCAAACACAGCATTCAGAACCGTGACAGGAGGTCAGGAGAGGCTTCACTTCCTCCCACAGGAGACAGAGACACCTGGCTGAAAGCTCAGGGCAGAGCGAGGACGTCCACCTGTAGGACCTAATACTTTGTTTTTTATCAAACTACAACACAAGTATAAACCCTAACTCCTTACTCCTAACTCCTAACCCTCCTAACTCCTAACTCAACTCCTAACTCCTAACTCAACTCCTAACCCTCCTAAGTCCTAACTCCTAACCCTCCTAACTCCTAACTCAACTCCTAACTCCTAACCCTCCTAAGTCCTAACCCCTAACCCTCCTAACTCCTAACTCAACTCCTAACTCCTAACTCCTAACCCTCCTAACTCCTAACTCCTAACTCAACTCCTAACTCCTAACCCTCCTAACTCCTAATTCAACTCCTAACTCCTAACTCCTAACTCCTAACTCTCCTAACTCCTAATTCAACTCCTAACTCCTAACTCCTAACTCAACTCCTAACTCCTAACTCCTAACCCTCCTAACTCCTAACTCAACTCCTAACTCCTAACCCATTTCTCCGAACTCCAACCCTGAACCCAAACACTCGCTCCAAGGTCAAGAGTGAACAAATGTAATCAACATGTCTTCCTCAGTGTGAACAGAAGCTCCTGAAAGCATCGTACTGTGTTTATCTCTGACTGATAGAGCCTCATTCTGTGTTGTATTAAAAACACTTCTCATGGACACATGGATCAATGGAAGCTCAGTAACCTGTGTCCATCTGTGTGAACCCTGCAGAAACCTGTGCCCGACCCGCCCTACATCCAGCGCCACCACCGCGTCTGTACGTACAGTCGGACCCGCCACATGACGGCCCGGCTGCCGGGCTGCCAGCCCAACGTGTCGTCCCTGTACCACTACCCGGTGGCTCTGCAGTGCCACTGTGCCGTCTGCTCCACGCAGGACACCGAGTGTGAGACCTTCTGACGGCAGCGGCAGCTCACCGACCTCCACCAGCCTGAATAAAGTCATGACACCGAGACTTCTGACTGGGTGTGACAGTTTCTGATGTTTAGTAATCAAGACATGTTAATGAGCCTCTGAAAGGGAGAAATAACAGAGCGAGCATTACATTTCAAAATAAGAGCTCTGTGCAACATACAGATAAGAATACATGTTTAAAATATGTATATATATATATATATAAATATCATAAATATAGCATATCACCAGTATAACCACTAACTGCTTCTGAATGTAGCTGCCATTAGCTAGTAAGCTCATTTAGCTGTGCAGTTAGCGGTCGTGTTAGCTGACTGGAGCTCGGAGCAGTGAGGGATTGTTGGTGTAGTTTACTGTTGACCTCTAATAAAACAAGTTAACTTGATGATTTTACCTCTGATAGATTAATGTCTTCATTATGGCATGTTGCACTCACATGGTTCATATTCTCATAGACTCCTATATGTCTGTTTAATTACCTGAGGAGGTACTGAACGATGCATAGCTTCACATTTTAAAGAAAGAATGGGGACAAAACAACAATATTGTCCACGATGTGTATCATCACACTGAAAGCTTAGCGGGACTGGGGTAAGTTGAGCCCCCCCCCCCCTTGTTGCTGGGAAACGGTAAAAACATTGATCATGTGACCAAATATTTAGGAGGAAGGCATCATGTCGTGGAGTCTGTGAAGGTAAGAACCACAGGGGGAAAGTGGTTACACATTTATTTACAAAAAACAATTTTTCACTCTTGAAAGTGAAATTAGTCTATAATAAGTTTCATGAGAATTGTGTTTAGACCAAAATAGATCATTTTACATTTGTTTTATACATCAATTGTGGTATCTATCAGCTACAACATGAGGTCATAAACCTGCATAAAAGTGCAACATTTTAGCTGTGGGGACTAATAAAGTCAAAATGGTAGCAGTGGGGTAAGTGGAGCCATCCAGCAGAGGTGAGAGATGGATGGAACGAGGGAGAGATGGATGGAGGAGTTTAACAAAGATGGAGAAGAGAGGATATATACAGGAAGGAAGGAAGGATGATGAGAGGATGAGAGTTTCAGATTGTTCAAATGTGTTACTAGTCCATAACTGAGCTTACTGTCAGCAACGACACCAAGAAACTGATTCTGGACCGAGAATTCAGTTCCACAAACTCAGCTGTTCATGTTCTCTTCTCAAGCACACTTTAAGTTATTCTCATGTTAAAATGTTTCTTTACAAAACAGCTGTTTAACAGTAATATGCAGTTATAATAAACAAGTTATTGTACTTGTTGAATTGTGAATAATAAATAAAAATACACATGAAGAAGTGACTGTTATTTAGGGAGGGAGACGGCACAACTTACCCCATACACGGGGTAAGACCACTTTTTTTGGACATACATTATGGAAACTGTTTACACTTGTTCTGTTTGTTTAAGGGATGCACAACATCCTGAAATATATGCAGATATATTAGTTCGTGACAAAACTATGATTGCCTTGATCCTAAATCCTAAATATGAAAAATCTTCCCCAGTCTCCCCTTTGACTATAAAGGTGTGGTTTGATTAGCATGTAGTGATCCTGGTTAGAGATGAATGTAAGTCAGTGCAGTTACCACCTTTATGGTGCAACAGGTGAGAATTCTAGTTTAAAGCAATAAAAAAAGAAATGAACTGAAATTATCAACAGAAAGTGAAGAAATAACAGTTTTGATGTTCTGCTGCAGGGATATCCACTGAAGTTAGCATGCTAACCAGCTAGCCCCTAGCTTCACTGTGACACCAATAGTAAACAACACTAACAATCTCCTGGACCGCTAGCTGCACTGCTAAATGAGCTAACAGCAAGTATATTTAGCATCAGTTAGTGGTTCTACTGGTGATGCTGCCCCTCTTTGTGTGGAGTGTGAATCAGACAGCTGGCCAGTCGCTACATGCTGCAGCAGTGAGTGACAGCGTGGATAGTGAGAAGAAAAGGAGGCAGGTGAACGAGTCTACAGCTGCAGAAAAGAGATTTATTGAAATACAGTCTCATCACAAACTATACAGTGCATTCTGTCGCCTCTCAGTTCATCAACATTTCCAACATTCTTTGGTTTCATCAATAGATATTATTTACAAACATGTCCTTTAGTTCAAATTCATAAATATAAATAAACTTGTGTACATTCTTTGGTCTCATGTCTGTTTAGTGGTTATTGTGAATAATGAAACTACTTGTGTAGATGAGCTTTGTGTTGATGGTCAGCACGACACTGACTGTTCTGTGATACTGTCACTGATGTAAATGTGATGCGCTCATTCATTTATGGCAAATTCCAAAAAGACATCAGTGTGTCTGAGTTGAAGTGTGTGCGTACTTTCACCTGCTGCTGAGTCGAGTGTGACTGTTTTAATCATTTGTATTTGTGAAGAGAGTCGAGTGTCTGCAGAGCGTCAAAGCAAAGACAGGAGGAACAGAAGTGTGATGACAGAACGTTAAACAGCCTTTAACACACCTGTGTGTTCTACAACAACCTCCCTCACATCACCTGTTACACAACACACACAGAGAAACAGCCAACACACACACAAACACCAATATGAACATTAGAAAGTGTTTCTCATTTTGATCTGAAGGTCAAAGAGGTGTGACACCAACCAAACATTAGATCTAACCCTGATCCATGTCACCTGACTGAACCTCACCTGAAGAAGGAAACCTGGTTTTGACAGTAACTGATTTTGTTCCCAGTAAATAAATTAAAGTGGAAGTTGTCCCAGACAGAAGGATAGTTACTGCTGCATCGCTGTAATTCTTGTATTCAGCCACAAAGACGCTCGCTGACTAAACTGTGGTTTGGTTCTTGTCCCGGTGTTCGTTGGTACGCGGCGGGTCTTGGCGGGTCAGTAGCGGGACTTGCGGCACATGTCGCAGCGACACGCCTTCGCCGTCAGGATCTCTATTTCGTCGTGGTGTCGACCTCGAGGGCAGTCCAGACGCACTTTGACCTGAAGGAGGACGAGTCAGAGGACATGAGCAACGAGCAGAAACCAGCAGACACTCGAGGCTGTTACTGCTGCACCTCCTCCACCTCACCTTGGCATCCTTGCTGATGGTGCAGCATCGTGACGCGGAGGTGATGTTGTGGGTGAAGTTGGAGGCCACCAGCACAGAGTACCTGGATGGAAAGGCGCTGGACTCGCAGTAGCCCACGCAGGCGTAGACCAGGTGGGTTCCCTTGCAGGTTCCCCGGCGGTCACTGCGGATGGTCACGTTGAAGGCTGCAGACGGAGAGAGGATGGAGGGATGAATGAGGGTGGAGGAGGTCAAGTGCAATATGTGTTTCACTACATTTCAGTTATCCATTTAAGACTCAGCTGAGGCTGTGCTTATGGTCTGGTTGGGTTAGCTACAAGAACCAGTTAGTAATGTCAGGAAAACATCATTTGTTGGCTTGAAATTCAGCTGGGAAATATCCTGACATCTAGTTAAAATAACACAGTTACATTTTGTCTGAAGGCCTCTGTGAAGACGCTCAGCTCTGACCTGATGAACAAGACTTCATCAGTCCTGACATGTAGTTCTACAGACCTGGTGTTGACGTCTGACAGTGTCCTGATGCTTCAGTAACAACACAGACACAATCTGTGGTTTGCAGAAACACACAACAGCAACACTTTGTCCTGCAGCTGTGTTGGGTCAATCTGTCCTCACACATCAACATGCTGTGGAAACTTCACACTGATAATAAAGGTTCTCTCTCCTCATGAACACACTCTGTGCTGCACTTACGGTGGAGGTGACATCCCGGTGTCAGGCCTTCGTAGCTCCAGCTGAACGGAGAGAAGAGCAGCAGCAGTGACATCACCGGGAGGACCAGCAGGCAGCAGTGTGACGTCATGCACGGCGACATCTGGACGGCAGCCTGGAGGGTCCAATCAGAACACCAGAGTACGTTAGAGGTTACTGTACGACCGGAAGAGACCGGAGTGTTTCCAACTCCAACACGTTTAGTGTGACAGATTCTGAAGACAGCTTGTTACACCATGGAGCTGAAGCTGAGTCTAAAACCTACTTCAGGTTTATTAAGTCTGTAGATCCATCGGTGCCGGTGCTGTGTGGTCCATGTGGAGACCACACAGAACCGGGTTTGTTTCTGAGCTGCTGCTTGTCTAACATGTGAGCTCTGACTCAACCTGAGGTGATCTTCTCCTCCTGAACCTTCCTCCACCTGCAGCGTCGCCCTGAGCCGCCTCCTTCACCCACCACGGTGATTTCCCATCCTGCCGTCTGCCGGCGTGTCACTGAGCCGCTGATGTGAATAAAGACGAGCTGTCTGTCTCTTCTCTCCACGCCTCGTTTAACAGCTACCTGCTGACACTCGCACCTCCACAGGTGAGCTCCTATACGTTCAACATGACAGCAGCTCTGTGATCTCACACAGGTTCAAGCCTTCCTGTAGGCTGTGTCCTCCGTGCACGTGCTCACACACTCCCTCACACACACACACACACACACACACACCCTCACACACTCCCTCACACACACACACACACACACACACACACACACACCCTCACACACCTTCAACACGTGTGTCAACAGTAAAGTCATGTTTTCCTGGTGATCCTGACCTTTGCCCTCTAAAATGGCACTTCTTTCCAGCTCCACTTCCCTCCGACCGGAGCGCCGGGTGATGGTGGAGCGGCCCTGGGGACGCCATTAACACTGCAGCTTCGACCAAATTAACGGGTCGGGCTGAGTGTGTGTGTGTGTGAGTGTGTGTGTGTGTGTGTGAGTGTGTGTGTGTGTGAGTGTGTGTGAGGCCATTAACCCCGCGGGGCCGGGAAAGGCCCGGCTTTTTCCTCTTGTGTGGGGTTTCCACGCCTCAAGGTTCAGTTTGTGTTTGAGCAAAGTGTGTTGGGAAGTGACAGTGGGAGGGCGGGTGGGCCGGGACCAGCAGGACCACCAGGACCACCAGAACCAGCAGGACCAGCAGAACAGCCTGAACAACTTACACGTGTATATATATATATATATATATATATATATATATATATATATATATATACATATTCTTATAGTGTTTGTAACCAAAGTCATACTTGGAGATGAAGAAGATATGGTGTTAAATATTAAGTGAAGGTCACATCAGTCTTAAAGTATCTGACATCAGATGTACTCGAGTATTAAACGTATAATAAAAGTAAATGTAACATGTGTTAACATGTATGTATATATTGTGTAGTCACAGTGTTGACTGTGTTATTGATCTGCACTCAGTGTGTCTCTGATTATCAGTCTGTTTCTTTGTCTTCATTAATGATGAATTAATCTGACAGGATGCTGCAGTGTGTAATCTGTAAGGTAACAAGTAACTAAAGTAATCATATGAATGTAGTCGAGTAAAGAGTACAACATTTACCTCCGGTCGCAATTTAACATTTAAACACTTCAGTCCTCAAAGTACTCGAGTACATTACTTCAGTAAATGTACTCAGTTACATTCATCACAGCTCGGCACCATCATGTTCTCAGTTCTAACAAAGGACCGGTTTAAAACCCGTCCTCACGTCAGAATCACGTGTCGATGCTCCAACTCAAACTGAGTCTGAACTTCTGATTGATTGATTGATTGATTGGAAATAAACCTCAGCAGTTTACAGACGAGGAAACACTCCAGTGACGTCACCACGACGATCCATCTGAGCTTTAACTTACACTGTTCGACCCGTTCGGCCCGGATCAGCTGAGCTACAGCTGATTCTATCTGACAGCAGTTTAACTGGCGTTATTTAAATGAGTTATCTGCATCATCACACACACACACACACACACACACACACACACATCATTATAAAACACTTGTGCTCAGTTTTATAATAAAATATAATGTTTTGAAAGGAAAGTCAGCTAATTTGTGAGGAATTTCAAAATAAAACACTCCAAACACTCAAAAACTGAACTAATCTTTTTAAAGTAAATGTTCTTCACATTTCTAAAAGTCGACTTCACTTTTCCAAAGTCAGAAAGTGATGGCCTCAGAATGACCGAGAAGACGGATATTAAACTTCAGCTGCACTAACGAGAACGTTTTAACGACCTGAGTGATTATTCTACTTCACTCGGTCACTCTGAGCTCATCGGTTTGTTTAAAGTCACTTTGTCACAGTTTACAGGGATTTTGCAGGTTTGTAAAAGAAAAAGCATCAAAGGTGTATTTTATTTTTGTAACACCTCAATTTAAAATATATAGATTAGCTGACAAAGTGACTTTACATTACAAACAGCAGGTACAGTGAAGTAGACTCAGAACTCTCAGCTGTTCAGCTCGTACAACCTAAAATAAATATTCTTCTGTCCTTCAGATTCTGAGCTCATCAGTTTCCTGACTTTTAACATCACAGTCACAGGATTTAAAGGTGTATTCCACCAACATACAGACGGATGCACTAAACTTTAAAACAGGTGTAAAGAGGAGCTCGGTCTTACCTGAGGACGTGGAGCACAACTTCTGGAGCGCAGGGCAGGTGTGTCGGCTGACAGGTGAGTGTGTGTGTGAGTGTGTGTGTGTCTGTCCTGAGCCTCATGCAGGAGATGTAAGTAACACAGGTAGGAGCAGCCGCACTTATAGCTGTGGACACGCCCACATCAGACAGCTGACAGTGTTTCTCTCTTTCTCCTCCGCTCGTCACTCTCTACCTGCACCAAAACATGAAAGTCCCTAAAAAAAAAAAGCCTCAAACTTCTTGTGAGCGTCGTCCTCCTGCAGAGAGCTGCACGTCTGTCCTCCTCCTCCTCCTCCTCCTCCTCCTCGTCCTCCTCCTCCTCCTCCTCTCCTTCCTCCTTCTCGTCCTTCTCCTCCTCCTCCTCCTCGTCCTCCTCCTCCTCCTCCTCCTCCTCCTTCTCCTCCTCGTCCTCCTCCTCCTCCTCCTCCTTCTCCTTCTCCTCCTCCTTCTCCTCCTCCTCCTTCTCCTCCTCCTCCTCCTCCTCCTCCTTCTCCTCCTCCTCCTCCTCCTCCTCGTCCTCCTCCTTCTCCTCCTCGTCCTCCTCCTCCTCGTCCTCCTCCTTCTCATCCTCCTCCTCCTCCTTCTCCTTCTCCTCCTCGTCCTCCTCCTCCTCCTCCTCGTCCTCCTCCTCCTCGTCCTCCTCCTCCTCCTCCTCCTCCTTCTCCTTCTCCTCCTCGTCCTCCTCCTCCTCCTCCTCCTCCTCGTCCTCCTCCTTCTCCTCCTCCTTCTCCTCCTCGTCCTCCTCCTCCTCGTCCTCCTCCTTCTCCTCCTCCTCCTCCTCCTTCTCCTTCTCCTCCTCGTCCTCCTCCTCCTCCTCCTCGTCCTCCTCCTCCTCGTCCTCCTCCTCCTCCTCCTCGTCCTCCTCCTTCTCCTCCTCCTTCTCGTCCTCCTCCTTCTCCTCCTTCTCCTTCTCCTCCTCCTCCTCCTCTCTGCTTCCAACCTTTCGGGTGAACGCTGCTGTGACACAGAGGAAAACTAGATTCTAAGTTTTCCATCAACGAACCACAACAGTAAGAACACACACACACACACACACACACACACACACACACACACACACACGTAGGTACATGCACTCAACATCACACATAAACTGATGTGTAGCTGAAACACACTGTGACAGAACTAATACCTCACACACACACGAGGTCGGCCTGGGTTTCCCATTTGTGGCTGCAGGAGGAAGGGCCGGGCCGGGCTGGGCCGGGCCGGGCTGGGTCGGGTCAGAATTTATTGTGGGTTTGGGTCAGTTGTGTGTGTGTGGCACATCATGGCTGTGTTGTGGGTAACGCCTGGCTCTGCTTCTTGTCTTCCTCGTCTTCAGCTTAGCAACCGGCCGGTCCAAACTCCAGCGGGTAAAGTCATTCCTCTAATGGACTCCAGTACCCGGACACTCGTGTCACCAAGGTCACGACCCGCCACATCGGACCACAGACGACCGTGTGGAGTTGTTTAAGTGTCCACAAGAAACTGGGTTTCAGGGTGAAGGAAAAGCAAGAATCAGAATCAGAACCTGTGAGGTTCCTTCAGTGATTTGGGTTTTTGTGGTTGAGTGTCTCATGTCTTCCTGGAGAGTTTGGGCCAGCGAGGAACGAGAGCTGGTTTGAGTCTTTGTCTTTGAGAGAAACTGATTGAAGAAGTCACTGAATGATAAAACCTCATAAAGTCTGAAGCTGAACGAGCTGCTCAGATGTTTCCCAGACGCAGTAAGACGGCTGCAGACGCTCGTTACGACCTTTCAGCTGAAACGACAAAAGCTGAACCATCGATCATCCTGCAGGAGCAGAGACGGAACCCGTCCTCATCCAGGAAACAACAGGACTCCATTTAAGATGGTTTCTCCTCTCGTCCAGTCAGTTCGTTCTGTGTTTAAGTCCTTTAACCTCATTTTGTTAAAAGAAGTGAAAAACCATGCTCATGCAGTGAGATTATTCCAAACTGCTTCTAATGAAATCAAACTGTTTTCACGTGTTTTTTCTAGAAGTGAGTGAATGATGATGAGAAAAGACGAGTCGCTGCAACAACTCTGCTGCCCTGGATCTGCTGTGGAAACAGGCTGGATGACTGAAGTGAGCTGCTCACACATCTTTGTTCAAATGTTGAAAACCAAACTGTTAAGACGAATTACAGACAATTAAAATATTTTACTGTCATCAGATCCATCGAGATAAAAACCACACCGCCCTGCTCCCTCCACGTCTGACTCCTCTGTGTTCACTCAACGACACACAGTCATCCAAATCACTGAGACAACAACTGTGTATATTAACGCAGAGCTTCACCAAAAATATTAATTCAGTCATTAACTAATCACCCTCATGCTGATGGAAACATGTTGGAGTCCACAAGACATTTCTTTACATTTCAAAACGAGTCCAGAGCTCCAGAAGCTTCACCTGACCTTCATCAACATGACTGTAGATAGTGACTCAATCTTTTATTTTAGGGTGAACTTTCCCTTTAATCTACACCTGAAATAGTCCCTCTCTGCTGTTTACTGGTGTTTGACTTACATTAGTTAAACCCGACAGTGAGCGGCTGCTCCAGGACCAGATTTACAGTGTTTGTCCTCTGAAGGAACACGTTGGGGACGACTTCTGATTCTGGGTTCTGATCTTTTTAACACTTTGTTGACAATAAGAAAAATAAAGATGTGCAAAGCCTGAGGGTCACACACACACACACACACACACACACACACACACACACACACACACACACACACACACTCCTCCTAAGGAAAACACAATTATCATCTTATGGCCCCTCTACCCCAAACATTCCCAATCCAGTTATGTCAATGGAAAACGGAATGTGTGACATCACCCCCCCCCCCCCCCCCCCCCCCCCCACACACAAACATACTACACTATCAGTGTGTGTGTGTGAGTTGTGTGTGTTTCTGCTGATTCCATGCCAACCAGAGAGAGAGAGGGGGGGGTTAGAGAGACTATAACTGTGAATGGCCTGCAGCACCTCATCAGGAGGTTAGACATGAATGAACTTTGTTAAACTGGAGACACACACACACACACACACACACACACACACTGGTCCAGTGTGAGTCAGCGGGGTGACTGATGTTTGTATCGCTCAGTGGCACCGGCGCTCTCGGCTGCCGTGGAAACCGTGGCGTCTAGGATGACTGTAATATCATTAATGTGTCCGCTTCCACTTCTGCGCTGTTATTGTAATCTGTGTGTGTGTGTGTGTGTGTGTGTGTGAGAATTAAAGTATACGATGTGTGTGTGTTGTTTCATACGAGTGTGTTTCATTATGTCTGACAGGATATTGTGTGTGTGGTCGAGTGTGAGATAAATCATGTGTGTGTTATTTTGGGCCATCTGACAATATGAGCAGAGGATGAGGCAAAGTTTTCCTGCTTCTACCACCATGGTTCAGTCCAGATGACACAGTTACCCCCTACACACACACACACACACACACACACACACACACACACACTCACACACACACACACACACACGCACACACACACACACACATACACACACACACTCACACACACACAACACTCACACGTCACTTTTAAAAGGTGCACTTTGTTTGTTTTCATGACTGAATTAAAAAAACTGACCTTAAAGGACATCACAGTTTATATAGTTTTACTTTATTTATATGTGGCGGACCCTGCCACCCCTCTAACTTCAAACAGTGTTCTAGGAACAGCTTGTTCACTCAGTTATGGAGGAAATACCAAAACTACCTGGAGCCGCTTTAAAGTAATCTATAACTTAACATAAAACACATTTTTACATATTTACGGCAGGTAACAAACATCTGCTCTGAATGCAAAACACACACACACACACACACACACACACACACACACACACACACACACACACACACAGATAGAACACTTAGCTAATTCAGATTGACAGGAGGAAAGTGGAGTTTCCACAAGGTGATACTGACAGGAGCTCAAGGTGTGCACTTATGAGGACACACACACTCTGACAGACACACACACACACACACACACACTCTGACAGACACACACACACACACACACACACACACACACACACACACACAGTGGAGTGGAAATGTTCAGCGGCGGCGTCTCTGGCGTGCAGCAGAATAAATCCTTGGATGTGTTCCTGTGAATCTGACAGTCGGCACAATGAGGAGCTGTGGAAGCGTTTGGACTGAAGCTGGTTCTGTTACTCACACTTTACATAACAGACCCCAAAAACTGCATTAAAATATACATCAAACATGATTAATGCAGAGCGATTATACAAGTAGCGCCCTGCCAAGACGTGGGCTGTATGAAGGAATGAACTGCTGCTTACATCTGAGTTCATCTTCACACACTGAAAGCTCTTTAATTCCTGCTGTGGATGTGAAACTGGTTTGATGGAGAGGAGCTGGTGTTCACGTGATCCACAGAACAGCAACTGAACACTGAATTTAAAGGTGCAATTTGTAAAGTGTTGTCAAAAGTCCTGATGTACTCATGTTTGAGTAAAAGTAAAGATATTGTGTTAAATATTACTTTTGTTAAAACTGAAAGTCACCCACAGAAAGAGTAAAAGTTTCTGATATTAAATGACTGAAGTACTTAAAGTACTTTTCTGACAATACATTTGCTGAAGTTTAGTAATATAATTACAATTAAATGTAAATGATACTTTAAGGTTTGTATTTACTTTATATTTTGGGTCAATAATGTATCAGTCTGATCATTTCTGATTATCAGAATCAGTGTTTTTTTAAAGTGATTGCTGATAAAATAAATTGATTTGAAGATGCAGTTCTTTGACTTCTGTGATGCAGCACATGATCTGCTCTAGTGCTGCACGATTCTGGAAAAAATGGGAATCACGATTTTTTTTGCTTAGAATTGAGATCACGATTCTCTGGCACGATTTTTTTCACAAAATGTTTATTGCACTGATGAACTTGAACAAAACAAAAAAAAAACATTGTAGTATGCAAAGTAATGTTTTTTTTGTTTTGTTAAAGTTCTATCATTGGATGAAAAATGATTTTTACAAAAGTAAAAAAAAAAAAAAAAGTCTCCAAGATGAGAGGGCATCCTTTAATCCCTCATGTTGTACAGTGTTTATTGGGGCCGTATCTTTGGCTAGGTGATATGTGATAGCTGCTGTGGTCGGCTTTCTAAAACAGAGGGGTAATATTCATCGAGTAAACATGTGACGTGACATGAAGCCCGACGTTGGGCTGTGAACAGTTGACAACGAATTTATCTTCAAAATAAGAGCTTTACATTGCACCCCATTGGAGTTTAGAACTGGGTTCTTAGCGGGGGGCTTTTAATTTGAAAGTAGCGACCGTTCCTAGCTTGCACTACAACAACAAGCTAGAGATCCAGGAGACGCTAGCATCTCCCGGATCTCAGCGGCTGTCCAGTTGCCCATCTAGCAGGCGAGGCGGCAAATCGGCGGACCAAAACAGACCCTCAATTTGCCGCCCTCTGTCTAAAACTGCGGACCTAGCCGCCAAAAGGACGGGCAGATTGGCGGCTTGCTGCCCCGTCTAATAACGGCTTCTCACTCACTCCTTCCAAACACTCAGCTGCAGGCGGCCTTCCTCCACTGAATCAAGTGCTGCGTTTGAGGGCGCTTCAAAAAATCCGGGAGGAAAATAGGAGCATTTGTTTGTGATTCAGCTCGAGATATAAAATGCTTCAGAATCGCTGTGTGGAAATGAGATCACGTGTATGTGTGAATCGAGATCGCAATTTTTTTACGATTTTTCGTGCAGCCCTAATCTGCTCAGTGAGTAACAGAAGCAGTCAGTGAGGTTATAAAACACCTTCACAGGTTGTAGAAAACATTATCATGATTGTGAATTAAGTCTTTTGAAATGCTGATCAAGAGTCTGTGTCATTGCCAGTTTGCGGAAAAAGATGTAAAAATGATTTCTACAGTATTTAAGTAGAGTACCAAAGTAAATGTATTTATTGCACATATATATATATATACATGCATTCCATCACTGTACATATCTACAAAGTCACAGCAGATGCAGAGCGAACACAGTCTGACTGTTGTAGGACAAGAAGACCAAAGAGTGGATCCAGTTTGTGTTTTGTAGCCACAGATACAATATGAGTCCAGCTGGTAGCAAAGTCTCCATCCATAATACAAACAAACACAAACCATAAATGTAATAAGAAACAATATTTACAAGAATAACAGAATGTATTTTCTCATAGTACCATTAAAGAGGTACAACAGAACGCTGATAGAAAACAGACCCTCTACTGTTGCAACAGGTCATATTCATGTCAGCCACGTCTCTCAGGGGTCCTGAAGAACCAGGAGAAGGGGAAGATGCTGCTGAGAGACAGAGACAGACTTCATTAGTTTGTGCTCGTTAACAAGCTTATCGTTAACGTCAGCTGCTCCTGTATATCATATCTTCTACAGAGAGACTGTGATCGGGCTCTTCGTCAGTCTTCTAAGTGCCTGAGGTGTCTCAGCCTGTCTCAACACACGTTTCTCAGGAACTCTGTGATTTCAGCCTTTATGATAGCTGGATTTCCCCTGATAGTTTGTAATCACTGCTGACTCAGATGTACATCACCAATTAGCTCCTGTTTCTCCTGTGGCTGTAAAAGTCAGTCAAATGTACAGTTAAGACAATGACATCACTGTCACCTCCACAGGTAGGACTCTGAGTTCAGACTGATCTGCTGCTGAACACTTCAGCTGTTGCTCGTTGCACGATAGCAGGATGTTGTTTAAAACTGGCGTAGACGCTCTGAATCGGACCTGACATGAAGTGTGTGCTCCTTACTGCCCAGTGTGTCGTCATACCAACCTCACCAGGCGGGTTAAAATCCCCGGCTTCGCTGACTCAACATTGTCTTCCTCCTCGTCCTCCTCCTCCTCCTTGTCCTCCTCTTCCTCTTCCTCCTCGTCCTCCTTGTCCTCCTCTTCCTCTTCCTCCTCGTCCTCCTCCTCCTCCTTGTCCTCCTCCTCGTCCTCCTCCACTTCACCTGGAGTTCCACTTCCTGTCAGCATGCTGACGCCTGATAACTGCTGGGGTTTGTCGTTATGTGCGACAGGATTAGAAGAAATTAAATTAATTGTGAAAACAAAACAGGATATGAATTCTTTTTTTTACTGTTATACAGATTTCAGTGAAGTGACCATTCGCTGTCCTCACGCACCAAAGGGCAGCTGTGTCACCTGTTGGAGCGGTGTGTGCTAAAACTGATTGTCAATATGAAAGAGATCGGAGTACGGAAAGAAGAGTAAGATAATGTGAGGAATGGAGTGTTTTTGTGTCGTAACGTTAGCATGCTAGCAAACTAGCTTACTAACAAGAAGACGTTTGTCCGGCCGGCGCGTGTAGATTTGTTTTGGAAACCTAGGAAAGACGACAGGACTTGCTTTGAAAACTTTTTTTTTTTTTTTTTTTTTTTAGCAGCTATCTGCAGCGTGCATATGGACGAGGTAATGTGTCTATTTGTATGTCTACTTAATATAATATGCCGCCGGTGAAACAAAGTAATGCTGCTGTTGCGCTGCAATTTCCCAGCTATATATTATTACCCACGGTGCTACAGAGCTAGCGTTACAGCAAAGTCACAGTGATTGTGATGGATGTTTTGTTCTAAGTAAGAAACTGAATCATTTATAATGACAGAGGATATTACCGATGCATCGTTGCAGGTCGGCTGGGCTGATACACACAGCTGAAATGGATGCTGATCTAAGACGTTTGTTGTCGTTTTCACGAGTGTAGTATCTAGAGCTAATCTAGTGGTAACGTTAGCCAGCTTTGTTGTAACAACATAAATTCATGTATTGCTGTAAACTACGTCCCGCATTACATTTCATAAATGAAATAAAATTTACAAACCTGTCTAGGAGGAATCGGGCGAATTCTGGATCCGACTCTCCCTTCAAGCCCCTGCAACTCTCTCCATCTCTCGAAGGAATCGCCAATGTTTATCCGTGTTTTAGCCCTAGCTCGATCGGATTCCCTCTTGGCCTTTTGTTGGTCTTCGGTTCGAATTCTTTTTCTTTTCTTTGTCTCATTATCAGCCATGACAAAAGTTTTAGCTCGGTTAGCACTGACTAGCGTAGCAACAAAACAGCTATGCCGTATCCTGAATGTCGTCAGTTCCGGTCTGACTGCCGTAAATCGTTTCGTCAGTGGTCCGACCCGACCAATGCCTTTCAGAGGTATAGAATTAGACTACTTAGAAAAAGCGTATCTTCACGCTGATGGGCTCATTTGCTGTTTTAGGTAACAGAGACACATCAGCAGAAACCAGAGACTTTTCTATATCCAGTTAAAAACTCCGTACAGGGGCTTTAACTAATGCTGCGTTAGACAAGCGGACGTATTTAGCTAACTGGTTTGAGTCGAGTTGCAGGTTAAGGTCACAGATTATGAACACAAACTTAAGTTAGCTAGCTGACCACAGCAGTCACTGAAGTTCTACTGACGCACGCTGAGAAACCTGCTTCTGTGAACGTCCATCTGAAGTGGAGGCCCGTTGTTAGCATTATTTTTATTTTAGTGGTAAATCTTCCATTTACATAATGAAAAACTGCATATCTGCTTTGCTTGAATGGAAACTTGATGTGCGTAGCAACAGTGGAGACGAGCGGTGGGGCTTAGTGGTTTAACTTTAATTGGATTCTTCCATTCGCCTCAGCAGCATCAAAGTGTCTTCATGAGCTTGATTTTGAATGGAATTGTTTCATGAAAATGTCAACTAACATTTTAGTGTGATAACCACATCTCTTTTTTGGTTGTTTGACTTCACTTGTCCCGGGTTTGTTTGTGCAGTAAGAACATACAGCAGCTTAATGATCACCTTCATTGTTCAAACCTAATCCTTTTTAGAGCTTGTCGACTCGCGTTGGCACCTCCGTCTCAGAAGAATAAGAACTCAATGGGCTGACATAATGAGTTTAAATCATCTTTTCCACTTGAAACAAATGTGAGGGGAAAAAACAAAGCTGGAGACGGAAGTCAGAGTGGACATGACAGGATCCCAGGAGATGAAGGGCCGGAGAGGAAAACAGAGCGCGGTGGAGGGTAAAACTGGGACTGTTGCTAATCAAAGTGAAGCACATCACCACACACACACACACACACACACACACACACACACACACACGTACAGCCGCTGCCTGATGTAATGCTATTATTAACCTTAATCACACTCGTTATCCCACCTGTCTGCGCTAACGTTAGCCTGGGGCGACAATAAAGACAGACATGCGTGTGAAAAGTGTGTGTGTTGATAAATGTGGCGGTGAGGAAACTAAAGTGTCTTATGATCGAAAACTGGAAGACGAATTATTGGAACCATTAATTAATAACAACTGTGGCTGAGATCACTTCTTCATGACGCATCATTAAACCAGATAACTCTGAAGAGTTAAAGACTGAAATTAACTTCTAATGAAGCAGATCACCTCGTCAGCCGGGTCCTCCTCCACCTCCTCCACCTCCTCCACCTCCTCACCTCCTCCACCTCCTCTCTTCTTCTCTTCTTGTCCACGTGCAGCCTGTTGGAAGTTGGACACAAACACGTTCATCACTACATTACCAGAACAATGTATACAAGTCAAATTCATGCAGAACATCCTTTCTGTCCTCTGCTGTTTCCTGACGTCTCTGTTCTTGCAGGAGACCAGAACAACCCAGTTTCTATTGATCCTGACTTAATGATTAGATGATGAACATGAAGTCAGGAGGCTGCTGTGCCTGAGACGAAGGATGACATCAGATACAGAGAGAGATCTGAAGTCTGTTGAAGAAAATAACAGCACACATTGACAATGAAAGCTAGTTCGTCACTGTGAAAGTTGATTGTTAATCTGACTGGCTGCTGTCACGCCGGCTCACAAAGCCTTCAGCAACACGTAGATGAATTAAAGCCATTTCCCAGCAGCACCATGTGACAGAACATCAGCCCGTGGGTTTAGTGATGCTCGTGCAAATTTATTCCCAGTGTGGAAACATTAATCAGCACAATCAGATCTGCTCATTTAGATTTCATGAATGAGGCCCAATACGGTCTGTCTGGACCCAAAAGACCCGTTCTGTGACCAACACAGAACATAAACAAGTGAATATCACCTACATGACCATCATCATTCTATCCCAGCCACAGAACCTCAGAGCCTCAGAACCTCAGAGCCTCAGAACCTCAGAACCTCAGAGCCTCAGAACCTCAGAGGCTCTGAGCCTCAGAACCTCAGAGCCACAGAGCCTCAGAGCCTCAGAACCTCAGAGCCTCAGAACCACAGAGCCTCAGAGCCTCAGAGCCTCAAAACCTCAGAGCCTCAGAACCTCAGAACCTCAGAGCCTCAGAACCTCAGAGCCTCAGAACCTCAGAGCCTCAGAGCCTCAGAGCCTCAAAACCTCAGAGCCTCAGAGCCTCAGAACCTCAGAGACTCAGAGCCTCTGAACCTCAGAGCCTCAGAGCCTCAGAACCTCAGAGACTCAGAGCCTCAGAACCTCAGAACCTCAGAGCCTCAGAGCCTCAAAACCTCAGAGCCTCAGAACCTCAGAGCCTCAAAACCTCAGAGCCTCAGAGCCTCAGAACCTCAGAGCCTCAGAACGTCAGAACCTCAGAACCTCAGAGCCTCAGAGCCTCAGAACCTCAGAGCCTCAGAGCCTCAGAACCTCAGAGCCTCAGAACCTCAGAACTCAGAACTTCACATTTACAGTTCACAGAGAGGCAGACCATCAGGCTGACGGCCAGTGGTGGACAGTAATGGAGTAAATTTACTTGAGTACTGTACTTAAGTACATATCCAGAGGATTTGTACTTTACTTGAGTATTAGATTTCTTTGGTACTTATTACTCTTACTTGAATACATTTCCAAGACAAATATTTTTACTTTTACTCGAGTTAATTTCTAGGAAGGCTGAAAAGTACTCGTTACTTTCAGGTCTGCTCTTTTCTTTTTTCTTTTCTAAAATACTATTGGACAAAAGCTGTGTTTGTCAAAGAAGGAAACCTATCACAGTGCACGCTCTCCACTGGGATCTACGTAAAAGCGGAAATACGACATCCTCCCCATAAGGATACCACCAAAGTAGCCACGCTCTCGACTGTGTTTGTCAACACAAAACCGCGACAATGGCTGCATCAGATGTAGTTTATTGTAAAGCAGTGATTCTCAGCCAGTGGTCTGGGGACAACATTGGTCTCTGAGGGGGTTCCAGTTCCCAACTTAGCTAAATGATAGAGAGTTAGTTGGACGGTGCAGGTTCATTTGGTTACAGTTTTACTGATTGTTAATAAACATCTGCATCTGCAACATCTGCTGTCCTCCTATGATCCCATTCATTGTATCTGTTTTTATAAGTGTTTCTGCAGGCTTTATATAACATTGTGGTTCTAAAAGCAAGCACATCAGTGCAGGTGGTTTCACAGAGTTCATTCTCAGAAACAAGAGTTAAAAGGTCCTTAAATTCATTTAGAAAAAAATATAGTAATTCATTGATGTGAAAAATAAGAAATGTACTCTTACTTTTACCTAAAGTAAATTTAAAAGCATGTACTTTTGGATACTTAAGTACCTTTCAAAGCAAGTACTTTTTTACTCTTACTCGAGTAACATGTTGACTGAGCTACTTTTACTTGTAACTAAGTAAATTTTGACCAGTAGTATTTGTACTCTTACTCAAGTACTGGGGTCGAGTACTCTGTCCATCTCTGCTGACAGCCTGTGAGAGAGAAAACTGAACCAAATACTCCACGGGAAAGATCCCTGAGCACAGAGGTGGACACACAAATGAGACGAGGGTCTGCAGCTTCAGGTTCTGCAGGAGGGGCAGAACCCCGACCCAGACTGGGCAGCAGCTGCTCCTCAGGGCTCCACGTGAGAGGAGAAGACGAGTTAACATGTGGGCAGCAAGGAGGCCAATCCATGCTCTGATTCTTGTTGGGAGGAAGAGAAAGTAGAGAAAATGGATCCTGCTTCTGCAGCTGGATCTATAAACCCAGCGGTCCTCTGACTGTAGAACTGATCTGAGGTCAGAACAGCAGAACCAGAGCCGTCCTCTCTCGTCTGCTGGAAATCATCCCTCTCTTCCCTTTTTCCAACAGGTTTAACACAAAAACAAACCATCTGTCTCTGCAGGGCATCACGTAAACACACACACACACACACACACACACGTACATGAATGAGTGCGATCAGAGATGAAGCAGCAGGAGGCATCGAGCGCAGAGAGGACACACTGCTGCCTGTGTGTGTGTGTGTGTGTGTGTGTGTGTGTGTGAGCTTGGACCTCTGCGTGTGTGTGCAGCACCTTTGCGAGGACACGTCAGTGTGATGGTCAATGTGGTGAAGATAATTCAGTGAGAATTGCTCAATGAGAGCTGACTTCCTGCGAGCTGGTGCTGATGCTGGAGGCTGCTGTCTGCAGGATGTTTACACAGTTTGTGCATCTGAGTGTGTGTTCCTCCAGACAATCCTGTTTATGTAAGCTGGATACATAAACTAGGTGAAGGGCAGGACTGTGTGTGTGTGTGTGTGTGTGTGTGAGACTCAGTGAGTGTGCATTTTAAATAATAATATTCGCCCCACTGATCTGACAGTCAGTGTGATTGAGGTGGCGCCCGTTCGCCTCTTGTCTGTTTCATAACTGCAAGAATCACTGGAGCGTGTGTGTGTGTGTGTGTGTGTGTGTGTGTGTGTAACTGGGCAGTTGTCAGAATGGATGTCTAAGTGATTTTATGAATAAGAACAATCATTTTCATCTTTACACCATGTGATTGCTTGTGTGTGTGTGTGCGTGTGCATGCTCCGTCGTCCTCAGTCACCACTCTTACAACATCACACACTGCTCACACACACACACACACACACACACACTGCTCACACACACACACACACACACTGCTCACACACACACACACACTGCTCACACACACACACACACACACACTGCTCACACACACACACACACTGCTCACACACACACACTGCTCACACACAGGAGGAGTAATGCCGTGGCAGCGCAGCACATTGATGTACTGAGTGAACATGTCAGCAGCCTGTACAGTGACAGAGCCAGAGTGATCCTGACGTGTTTCTACTGGATGTCATCATCACTGTACATATACTGAAAAATGGATGTATCTTGTGAGATGGTATATATTCTGCAAAATCAAAGGAGAACTTTAAAGGATAAGTTCAACCAAAAAACAAAATTCCATCATTATCTATTTGCCTTCCTGCTGGTGGAAAGTTTCTGGAGCGTCACAGTAAAAAAAGCGTCTCCTGTAACCGCTGAAGCAGATGAGGACTGTTTCAAAACGGGAAAAACAACCAGAAACAAATAAATCAAATAAAACGGCTTCATGCAGAGTAATCATTGATTTGTAAAGATGTTATTAACAACCTTGTTGCGCGAGCCAGCTTGTGTCCACTACAGAGAGGATGTGCACCAATATTGTTCAGTATGGAGGGAATTAAATACCATCATAAGGATTTAGTTTTGAATCTAAATGTATTTAACACAAACATTTCTTAGCAAGCTTTTTGTCATTGTTTCTTTGGGAACTGAGGCACAGGTTATTGTTTCTGTTGAGGTTAAAGCAGACTAACAGAGACTGGATGTGTCTGGAGGTTACAGACCCTGCACAGTATTAAAGAGCGCTCACCTAACAGAAATCTTGGCTTCAGCCTCCAACTCTGCCTCCAAGTCCTTTAGGACAGCGTCCTCTAGTGTCGAGTCTCTCTTACGGCGCTTTGACTGCAGCTCAGAGGCAGACGGGATCTGCTCTGCAACCTCCTTCTGCTGGAACACACAGCAGTGAACTATCTATGATACATGGTGTGGTGTGAATACTGTGTGTTATTTTATATTCACACATTTGTAGATGTACATTATGAAACAATCCAATACAACAGCCAGTGGTAAATGAAACCTTTGTGATGAAGGGAATGTTCTGTTCTTTAGAGAGTTTGAACTCCTGATAACATTTGATGACCTTTGAACTCAGTGTTATGTGTGTAACAGAACAGAAACTCACAGGACTGAACTGCTCCGCTGATGATTTTCCTGAAACAAGATAAATAGATGAGACACAACACAAACACACACAAACACTCTCTGAGTGTGTTTCTGTTGTTTATCACACAGCCAGTGCTCGCTGACCAGGACGGTTGTCAACACTTGGCGACTCTTTCACACAGGAAACTACACAGAAAATCTGCTTTCCTGTGAGGACAATCAGTTCAGTTACAAATGTGTATCTGAGGCTTGTCTTTGTTCTGACAGCATTAAGCCTGGTGAGCACAGGGTGAATACACAGTGTTTATGTGAGCACAGCACCTGAACAAGCTGTGAATGTGTGTTCCTCCTCACTGTTCTGCATGTTTCTCTCCAGGTACAGGTGGAGAATAAACGGGTACACTCTCAGCTTCCTCTCATACTGCTGGCACAGCACGTTGGACCCGCCCTCCCACTGCTTCTTATCTGGTACTTACAGTTAACACAATACAGTGAACACAGACCATCAGCAGCTCTATTCTCTGATCCTTATTATGAGTCCGTAGCTGTCACATTCATGACATTATGTTCCCACTTTGTTTCAATCAGACTTGAATATCTGCATGACCTCATTCACAGGATAAACAGTACCAAGGGCGGGAACTGTGGAGGAGAGATATAATGTATTGATATGAGGATGAGTGGTAGGACAGCTACCAGATAAAGATTCACTACAATGAATGAATGAATGAATGAACAGATGAACAAACTGTAATGCAGACATGCCCAAACATTCTCCCCTGGAAGACCTGAAGTGAAACTTCAGGTCTTTATTGAAAGCAAACATTTACTGTAAACTGCATTTTAAGATGCTGATCTTCGATTGTGAAAATCAAAAATTAATCAGGGATTGTGCATATTTAAAGAATGTTTCATATTGCAAAAATAAAACAGCATTAACAGAGATTAGACCTAATTATTTAAAGGTGCAATATGTAAGAATTTTATAGAAATTCATAGTTGGAACAAAGAGGGGGTAGCATTTCACCAGAATTAGCACTACATGCTGCTTACAGTAGCTACCATTAGCTAGTTAGCACAGGTAGCAATGGAGCTAGTGGTCCAGACTGGGAGCTCAGAGCATGATGAAGAGTAGGTGCTAACACCGCTAGCACAAGAGCTTTGGACCAGGACAACCAGGGCTAGCTGGTTAGCATGCTAACTTCAGCAGATATCTCTTCCAAATGTTACTTTACATTCTGTTGATCATTTTTTATTGTTTCCAACTTAAATTCTTACATATTGCACCTTTACGTATATATCTTATGTTCTCCTCAAACATCTGGTGTTATTGTACCTCATGACGAGCCAGCTGTGGCCCACAGGTAGGGCTGCTCGATTATGGCAAAAATTATAATCACGATTATTTTGATTGATATTGTAATCACGATTATTAAAGACGATTATTCATTGATTTGAGAACAAGCACTTATTGAACTTTGAACTCTGGTATTTCTTTTAACACAATAAGTTTGACCTGAAAAACAAGAAAAACGCAAATAAATAACAGAAAAATATATCAATGAAATGAATTAAATAATATGTAAAAATAAAAAATAAACACTATGGCGGTGCAGCTCGACCAGAGGTCCACTGTGGTGGCAGAATATAACGCTGTTGACACTTCTCTTGTAAACTTTTCCTCGACATTCGTCATAAAGAGCAGGCAGCGCAGTTCTGCTGATATGGTGACGTGATGGTCACACATACCGCTTGTTCAATGTGTTAATCAGTTTATTATTTATTGTGTTGATAGGTCACATGTCTTTAGCATCATGTATGTGACGCATCTGTTATTTCTTTATGCCTGTGGGAGCTGGGTGGAGATGAGGTGGCAGTGTAACGTGTGTCCTTAACTGAGGACTGTGTGGCGGCGGCAGGAGTCCAGGAGCTTTTCATTTTTGAGTTTGTTTGTTCCTTCACTACTTGGTCATGTATTACTCTGTGTGTGGACTTTAAATTGTTAAAATAATTGGTTGTGTTCCGTTGAGGTGCAGACACGGTCACGTTACATATCTTGCACAATATCTTCATTTGTTCCGAGTCAGACTCCTCGAAACTGAAGTGTTTCAACACCACTGAATTAGCTTTACCTTTCTTCCCGACCAAAGGCTGCCTTTCTGCCACCTTCTACCGTCTTCTTCCACGTTTTTTCAAAACACGCACTGCAACACGCACCGGCGTGGCTGAAAGCGAAACTTTTCCGGCGGGGGCGGGGCAGAGTGCACAGGTGGAGATGGAAGGGTTCGCTGCATTTACCACACAAGACACGGCGTGCGGCAGAATGATCGTTTTATTACGATTATCTTGTTTTCATCGAGGGAAGCCCAAATCTAAATCTAAATTGAAATTCAGGCCCCACACACAGGCCACGCTTTGGGCGCTGCGCTGCTGTAAAGGATACAAGGGAAGACATTAAAGTGGGCACTAGAGAAGGGCTGGAGACTGTCCAGGTTGCCGAGAACAGTTCTGATAATGTCCTGTAAGCAGCAGAAGAGTAAGAGAGATATGAATGAGTGGAGGTCAGAATAAATACATTGTGTAGAAACAGAGGATCTGTGTGAAGGAGTAGTGTGATGACAGAGAGTAAACACTACAAACGTGACTGCTGACAGGTGAGCAGGGTCCATGTTTACCTCCAGCTCCTGGTCGAAGCAGCTTCCTCCCATCACCTCCTCTCTACTGATGACAAATATCATACAGTGACAACAAGTTCACAATTACTTTGCATGTTAAAATATGTTATCACACTGTGTTAGCAGTTTAAGTTGGGGTAACTCTTCTGCAAAGATGATAACAGAATAGGGCATTTTGCTGAAGCAGCACATTAAAAAGCTTTTACTGTTATAAAACAACCTGCTGGAATACAACTGAGCCTTGAGTGTCCAATATATTAGATGTAGTTTTAAATAAAAGAAGTCTTCTTTAGTCACAAAGACAATGGCTGTAAGGCATCCCAGCATGACTCAGCACTCTTATTCCAGGACGTTATCCCTGAACAAAGGCAGGCGGGTCCTGTGGGCCTCAGAACTTCTTGACTTGCAGATGAAAAGACAAGCTGAGGTAACACACACGTGAACATGTGGCAGCAGCTTTATAAGACTGGAGTTAAAATGGAGAAAAGAAAAGATGAATGTTTCCTCTTCTCCTGCCTGAAGCTCGGCTGTATCCCCAACTGCTTTACAGACTGAACAACTTTTACAGTTGATTTCAAAAGCACTCCAAAAAAGAAAATATCATTCTGAAGCCCAGATGAAGACCAGACGGTCCAAACATGTTGGTTTTCTAATGATTGTCCTTTTAGAGTTTTAGCCACTACAATAAAGGCTTTATAACTGTTCTCAACTTCCTGCCTCCGTTGTGTCTGATGGAGCAGCCATCTTCTCTTTCTTCAACACTCAGCAGGTCTTTGAATAACTGAATGTTGAAGAAACCGAGGGAACCAGCGTGGATCACACAGCGATCATCAGCTTGTCTCTTGCAGGTTTATGTGTGTCTTACGGATTCTGAGCTTGTGTTGTTGAAAGTGAAAAAGAAAAGGAACTAATGGGGATCTGTGCTGCTTTGCTGTGATCTTGTATCTTATTATTGCTCATATTATGCTGTCAAGGGCAAAATGAAGAACAGGAATGAAGTAAACGTGAGTACAGATGCAGTATGAAGCTGTGAGGAGGGAGAACAGGTCTGTCTTGCCTGTAGCTGCTGCCTCCTCTGATTTTGACCTGGTAGATTAATCTACCAGCTCTGATGAAGGTCTGCAGTGTCATGGCTGACCTGAAGTGGTTTAGAATAAAAAGTCAGAACAGATGAATTCATTATCTGACAGTTCAGAGGGAAACCCAAACCAAATGCTGACTTGCTTAGCTAGCTTGCTAGCAGGAACAAATGTCAGACACAGTTAGCTTTTGTGCTAACTGGCTTGACTTTTGTAAAAACTATAAAACATTACTTCACTCTTTCTCATTCACTGTATTAAAATTACCGTAATGACGACAGAAAATGGCGGGCATGAAACGCTGAGGTCGTCCAGCAGGCAGCGTCTCTCTAACCGGCAGGACGTCAACGGTTAAAACCTCCGCCGTCAATCAAACCCCACACTCGCCTCCTGATTCGCTGGACTCGGCGAATTCCCGCCTTCCGGTCGCTTGTCAATTCATGATTAGCTAGTTGGTGAGCCAATCAGCGGCGTCCAGTGTCACTATGGCGAAGGCGAAAACCGCCCAAACTGTCACGTGACGTGTGAGCGGCCCACGTGTAGCGGGACGGGCTGGTTGTAAACAGAAGTACAGGTGAAGTCCTGCTGCCTGTCCGCCCGTTTACTGTAGAAGTGAAAGAGCCTCACAGAAGAGATGTCCTCCTCCTCCTCCACGCCTCCTTCTGTCCTCCTCAGTACAGGGGTGCAGATGCCCCTGCTGGGTTTGGGGACATATAAGTTGTTGGATCCAGAAGATGTCAACCGGGCTGTGGACGCGGCGCTGGCTGCTGGTTATCGGGCCTTTGACAGCGCAGCCGTCTATGAGAATGAGGCTGACTTGGGCCGAGCGCTGAAGGAGCTCCTGCCCAAACATGGCTTAACCCGAGAGGATGTGTTCATAACCAGGTGATGCATCCAGGCTGATAATGTACCTGAAGAGCACAGCATGCCAGAAAATATGTGACTTCTGCGTTATTCTCATACTTTTCTCAAAGACTGTATGGAGGCACTGAAGTTCAGCAATATTTGACTCTCAAAGCCACAAAAGTGTCAACATTCCTCGTCTCTGTCCTGCAGTAAGCTGGGCTCCGGGGATCAGGGGGAGCGGGCCATGCAGGGAGCCCTCCACAGCCTGGCTCAGCTGGACCTGGGCTACATTGACCTCTACCTGATCCACTGGCCTGGCACACGGGATCTGGAAGTGTCTGACCAACGCAACCCAGGTACAGAGTTCAGAGTTAGTCAAGTGATTTTCCAAAATATCAAATGGAAACAGAACTATGTATGCACGTATTTACATGTATATTACAGATAGCTGTTAGGTATTTGAAGTAACTCTTTGCTTAACCCACCAGTGTTGAGTGTTTTAAAAGTAAATACACTACAGTTTAGTTTTACCTGTTGACGAGGTCCTAATTGATATTTGATTGCAGGCAACAGAGCTCAGAGCTGGGCTGCACTGGAGGAGCTGCATGCTGAGGGGAAGCTGAAGGCCATCGGAGTGTCAAACTACACACCAGCACACATGAGAGAGCTGCTGCAGAGCTGCAGAGTCCCTCCTGCAGTGTTACAGGTATAATGCCTGAGAGTGAAAGGATGGATCACATGTAGCGACTGTAAGTTTTATTCACCCAATATTTGACACAGCTCATGTACACAGTGTGTTTTTTCTCCTTCAGGTGGAGTTTCATCCTCGGTTTTGCCAGACAGAGCTGAGGAGTGTGTGTGAAGAGTATGGAGTGTGTTTTCAAGCCTACTCCTCGTTAGGGAAAGGAGCGCTGGTCACTGACCCTGTGGTCATGGAGGTGGCAAAGACTTGTGAACGCACACCTGCACAGGTAAACTGTCTAACAAAGCATGTCTGTATCGAGTTTGCAATATTTGATAAACAACATTTTTAGCACAGAGGATCTTGTGTTTTCTTCCCCTGCAGGTGTTGTTGCGCTGGGCTGTGCAGCAGGGCGTCCCAGTGCTCCCCAAGTCCTCAAATCCAGACAGGATAAAGGACAACGCCAGGATTTTTGACTTCACACTCAGTGACACAGACATGGACAGACTGTCCGCTCTGGACTGTGGGCAGAAGTTCTGCAGGGATGCATCAGCCGTGGTTTGATGGAGCACTAATAGAGCAAACGTCCTCCATGATGCCTCTTTAATGCTGCTCTACCTGGCAGTAACACAGTGGTGGTGCACTTATGTAGGAAAAGGTGTGAGACAGAAGTGTAGACACAGACAGCTCAGTACATTGAGTTATTCTGGGTTGCAGCAGATTTGACATGAATGCACTGAGCTAATGTAATGAGGATTGAGGTGAATATGTGCTGGGATATCTTGAGTGTGCATGTAACATTTGGAACAAAGTAATTGTATTCTAGCATTGCCATTTCCATCGTCTATGATTGTCCACAATTTTGCATCGTATAATTATTATATTTTAAAAAGTGTCTTCTGTACAGGAGAGTTGTAAAGAAATAAACAGAGAAAACCACTTTCATAATAAATTATTCAGGCCGGCACGTCACAAGTGTTACTGCTGTGGAGAAGATACTCATTAAACATGACATGATATCAATAATGATGTGAAGACTCGCTTGTCCTTTAAAAAACTGTTATCTTGTACAGAGAAACTGCGGCAGGGCGCCGAGCCTGTCCGTGAACGCCTCACTACAGATTCGTTGAGCCCGCCTTCCGGTCGCATGCGCCTCCTTGATTGGCTAAGTCTTCCCCCAATCAGCTGCGGCGGAGCAGATGTCGCTATGGTGACGGTGAAACCCGGGTAACGGTCACATGACTCGTGACGGTCACGTGACCACGTGCAGCAGAGTGGAGCGGTGTTTCCTCGGGACGTTTCTTCTCGCGGACTCTGTTTAGCCTGTCGGTGTGTTACTGGCGGCAGGTCGGTGCCGTTTTATACACGTCATCACCAGAAGTCAGCTGAAGGAGCCCAGCACGTAAGAGACAAGTACTGCTCAGCAGCGGGAACAGTATTTAATGGCGTTCTTACCAAGTTTGCGTCATTATAATGTACCTGACGTAACACTACGTCATTGCAGATGTCACGTTCCAGTGTGATAGCATTGGTTTCATCACTAGTTTGTTCTCTTATATATTAACACACTCAAATGTCCTAAAACAACATCAGTGTAATGATGCCACACGGCTTGTAGTTTGTACTACATGTGACGTTATCACGTTTTAACGCAGCCGCAGTGCAGTCGGTACGTCACTCTTTGTTTCTATGACTGAATAAACAAACTGACCTTAAAGGACCACACAGCTTTATACTGTTCTACTTTGTTTATATGTGGCGGACCCTGCCACCTTTCTAGCTTCAGACAGTGTTCTGGGACCTTATTTGCCTCTGAGAGCAGCTTGTTTATTCAGTTTATAGAGAAATTAAATGTTTCTGAGTTTGTGTCATCACCTTGATAAAGGTGCAATATGTAAGAAACATAATACACTACAAAGATCGACAAATGAGAAGGAAGAACAGTTTTGAAGTTGTGACGGCTGTCAAAGCACATTCAGTACACGTTAGCGTAGCTTCATTCCATGTCAATATGCCGCTAGCTGCACGGTTAAATCAGCTAATTAGCTAACGGCAGCTTCATTTGGCAGCAGGTAGCGGTTACTATGATCATATGCTGCTCCCAGGTTGTTCTGTGTATGAATTCAACAGCTGGCCAATTCTTACATCTTGCACCTTTTTAATATTGTAAATATAAACATTTTAGAGTATCAGTAAAATCTACTCCGTGCCCCTTTATTAACATGTTTCTCCAGTGTTGTAAAGGAGACCTCGGGTGGCCACAGTCTAAAGAAGATGACACATTGAGTTTACCCAAGTTGTGTTGTTGTTGTTACTCCGACGTCACAGTAATTTGATTCACATACACAATATATACAATATTTGTAGGCCTCCTCAGTTTGTACATACAGCTACTGACGTTCATTAACTGCGACAGAAAAGCTCCAGAAATGTTTTTAACCTTTGAAAAGAATCTGGTATTCGACTCCTGTAACTCTCTCCCACTTTTTTAAAAGTGTTTTGTAGTACAGAAAGTCCAAACAAGGAACCAAGAAGAGGAAGAGCCTCACAGAAGAGATGTCCTCCTCCTCCTCCACGCCTCCTTCTGTCCTCCTCAGTACAGGGGTTCAGATGCCCCTGCTGGGTTTGGGGACATATAAGTTGCGTGGTGCTAAAGATGTCTACCGGGCTGTGGACGCGGCGCTGGCTGCTGGTTATCGGGCCTTTGACAGCGCAGCCGTCTACAGGAATGAGGCTGACTTGGGCCAAGCGCTGAAGGAGCTCCTGCCCAAACATGGCTTAACCCGAGAGGATGTGTTCATAACCAGGTGATGCATCCAGGCTGATAATGTACCTGAAGAGCACAGCAATGTGCATAATTCGTAGTAATCCTCCCCTCTGTCCTGCAGTAAGCTGGGCCCTAAGGATCAGGGGGAGCGGGCCATGCAGGGAGCCCTCCACAGCCTGGCTCAGCTGGACCTGGGCTACATTGACCTCTACCTGATCCACTGGCCTGGCTCACAGGGTCTGTTGGTGTCTGACCAACGCAACCCAGGTACAGAGTTCAGAATGAGTCATGCTCTGCCAGGTGTATCAAGTGTTTCTTTAATAAATAAATATATCCAAGCTGTCTTCTCACTTTCCTCCTCCACAGTGTACCTGAGTAACAGTGATGACGAGGTCCTAATTAATATTTGATTGCAGGCAACAGAGCTCAGAGCTGGGCTGCACTGGAGGAGCTGCATGCTGAGGGGAAGCTGAAGGCCATCGGAGTGTCCAACTACACACCAGCACACATGAGAGAGCTGCTGCAGAGCTGCAGGGTCCCTCCTGCAGTGTTACAGGTATAATGCCTGAGAGTGAAAGCAGGACAGATGACATGCTAATATACACAACAGCACAACAATATAATAAAACCAGTGCTCTGTTTTTCTCCTTCAGGTGGAGTTTCATCCATGGCTGTGCCAGACAGAGCTGAGGAGTGTGTGTGAGGAGTATGGGGTGTGTTTTCAAGCCTACTCCTCATTAGGACAAGCAGAGCTGGTCACTGAGCCTGTGGTCATGGAGGTGGCAAAGACTTATGAACGCACACCTGCACAGGTAAACTGTCTAACAAAGCATGTTGTAAATGTTTTTTGTGTCGTTCTTGCAAACACTCTTCTGTGTTCCTGCAGGTGTTGTTGCGCTGGGCTGTGCAGCAGGGCGTCCCAGTGCTCCCCAAGTCCTCAAATCCAGACAGGATAAAGGACAACGCCAGGATTTTTGACTTCACACTCAGTGACACAGACATGGACAGACTGTCCGCTCTGGACTGTGGGCACAAGTTCTGCTGGGATCCAACAGAAGTGGTTTGATGGAGCACTAGTGGGACAAACTATCTTCCATGCTCCTTGTTTAATGCCGACAGGATGACAGTACTGTGAAGCCAACACCAGAGACAGTGAGAAACTGGAGGTTAGACACGGACAGCTCACTTAATTAAGTTTTTGTGGGTTGTTGGCAGGTTTTAAATTCAACTACCCAGCTAGTAAACTGAGGATCCAGGTGTAATGCAGGCCAATATGTTGCCTGTTTATTGTGGTCCACGTGCCATAATACACAGAGGCTTTTCATCAGTACGTATAGATGTGCTCCTCCTGACAAACACTCCATCTCCTGTTTACATATCTGTCAGTGTGCCATTATATTCTGAAGCCATTGTGTTCTTTAATCATACTCTCATTTCAGTTGTCTATTAATTAAAACACTCACTTTAAAAAACAGTCTTAAAATTATTTTATTCAGGACAGCATATACCAGAAGTTTCACAGCTGTAGAGAAAATCCATTTACAAAAGTCATTAAAAAATTAAGAAAAGAAAATAAAGAATGAAATATTAGAATTCAGTTTTCTCCACACATGTCTACAGATTCAAGTAATATCAAGGATGGTTGCAAGACTCCAGGTGCCCAGGTAGGCTTTCCCTCTGGCGTGTGTTCACCCCACAGGTGTGTCAAAGTCACAAAACACGACATCTTCCAGAATCTTTCACAATCGCCATTTTCTTTTTCTCACGGCTGTGACAGCGAACCACGTTATTGTGCTTTTATGTGATTGTTTCTTGAGCGTGATGTGTGACAGCAAGCTGTGAAGTTTAAGGCGGTAACTGGGTAAACACACAAGGCTGGGTGTGTGGTGTCACGTCACAGGTTACAGCATGTTCAAGGCAGCTCTGAACAAAATTATACTCTATAAATTCCAGCTGGACTTTGTTCTCAACAGAGATTAAAGCATTCATATCTGGTCCCAAGCTCTCTGCCAGTGGACTGAACCACAAAGGTCTGCTTGGATGTAAAACAAAGAAAAGCTGTTCCTGTTTTAGCTGTTTCCTGATCTGATATCACAACATGGTTGAACTGCTTCTTTCTTAGAGGGAGTGGTTGAAATGTAACAGCATAGTCTTAATGTATTAAAAGGTGCAATATGTAAAAATTAGCCAGGTGTCAAATTCATACCGTAACCGTTAACTGCTGCTAACTGGAGCTGCCCATAGCTAGTTAGCTCAGTTAGCCATGCGCTAGCGGTTCGGACTGGGAGCTCTAGGATGAGGGGACTGATTGTTGTTTCATTACTAGCACAGGAGCTTTGGACCAGGACGTGTTGGAGCATGCTACTTAGCATGCTAATTTTAGTAGCAAATTTTTCACATTCTGTTTATTATTCTTAGTATTATTATAAACAAATAGCAGCACACCACCAGAGTAACCACTAACTGCTGTTAACTGCAGCTGCCACTAGCTAATCAACTATCCTAGCCGTGCAGCTAACACTCGTATCAGGTAGCTCTGCCTCGAGTAGGAGCTTGGAGCAGATTGTGGTGTTATCAGCTACAGTGTTCTTGGGGTAAAAAGTGGTGAGGGGCTAGCTGGTTAGCATGCTAACTTCAGTAGATATCTCTGCACCACAACACATTAATATCTCTGACACAATGATAACAGAGCGGGTATTTCATTACATTCTGTTGATCATTTTAGCGGATTTTTTAATGGAAAGGATTTCTTACATGTTGCACCTTTGACTGTTTTGGGAGCTTTATAGCAGATATTATTTCAACTCAAGATTCACCAAAATCTTCCAGTCAGTTCATCTTACAGAGCCAGGCTGATGCATATGTTACTAAAATACATGGCAGACTTGAATGAATCTTTAAAAAGGTGGTGCAATTCAGATTGTCTTGAACTCTGATTAAAAATCACTTAGAAAAAAGCTATGAAAAAGATGGCGCAAAAGCTTGAGTTTAAAGACAGACTTGGCCCCTTCAGCCTGCACAGCAGAGCACCCCACCAGTCGAGAGGACGGGGCTCAGACACAAGCAGAACAAACCTATTACCATTTTCAAGAACCACATACTGATGAACAAGTCACACATAGCCTAATCGTATTCACCAAGCTGTGTAGAAGTGCAGAATCGTTAATATGAATAGTAATAAAATTCAGATTGTGTGTAGTATGTGCCAAAAGCCTGAATACATAAATAAGATCAGCACTCTTTAACCTAAGGCTTGATAGATTAAGATCCCATTTTATTCACATCCCAATGCACATGAAAGTAATGACCCACCGTCAAAAAAATGCTTTTATAAACCCATCTAACAGTTTGTAAAAATCTACTTTGAATCCCTCCCAGCTGTTTGAAAATGTGTCTAGACTGTAAATCCTGCGTCTGTCAGCACCGGGTACAGAGTCAATGAGGCCCAAGGCGTGTGTGTTGGCCCCTCGTACAGCAGTTAATTCATCCCCACCCACACCTTTAATATGCACATCACATTTATCACCACAGCCATCGATTGTACACTGCCTATTGCTAGGTCGGCCAGACTTATTAAATAGCGCGGCAGCCTTGTAAAATAAAACTCTGGCTGCACCACGTAGCTTTAACCTCGCCCCGCTGCCATTTGATAAAATATCCACAAAATATTTACACATAAAAATTCCAAAGTTGGTTTTTTTTGCTCATCTGAGGCTTTAAAGGATAGATTCATATTGTTTTTTGTGCTTTTATATGTATGTTTAATGTACTTTTCCTCAGATATAATCTAACCCTGAAGTTTACAAAAGATAGTATTTCTGCATGGTCAGAGATTGTCCTTGTACAAGATTGTTCCTCTTTTGCTAAATTTGAGCTACAAAGCAGTGAATGATAGTCGAGTACAGTTGTTTTGAGTCGTGGTTCTGGCTCACAGGGAGCAGAACAGGAAGCTGGATAAAGGCCCCGGTTGAATACTAAAAGAAATCCCTCCTTTCCTCTGTTGCCTGCAGATTAATTTGGCACACACTTACAGTGATCTCCAGCAGCTTGTGTTGGAGCTGAGCAGGCATCGGTTACACAGTGACTGTCACCTCCTCAAGGAGACGAGGAAGGAGATTCTACCAGCATTCAAGGCGGCCGCGGGCGTTTGATTTCAGTGCACTGATCTCTCCATCTACAGTATATTGCATAGTGTTGATGGGAGAGACAACTGAGCGCTCACCTCTCAAATACACACTCGTCTTTCTCTGTGAGTTCTGAAGGCCTCGTCTCCTCTGTCGGCCCGCCATTCCATCCGTTCTTTGGGGTTCCGAGTCTATCCTCACGCCTGACTGACTTACACTCTCTCAGTGGGCTGCCCAAGAATATCAACATCACAACCAACACCAATACAGAAAATTATTTAAATGTAGTTACCAATGACGTATAAAAAGGACATGACTAGCCATGCCTTCAGGTTTGGATCTCTCTCTTTTTGATTATCCCTTCTCAGAGCACGTCTCATTGTTCTCGTCTCGATTGTTCTCTTGGCCTCCCCACTGCTTCTCTTCTCGTCTCCAAGCGCTCCCTCCATCCGTCGAACCCTGCGTTGCTCCAGTGTTCCTCTCCCAGTGCCTACTCAGTGCGGTGTGTGTGGTTGTCATGGTGGTTGTTCTCTCCCTCCATCTCCTGGTGGCTGAAGAGGTAGCTCCACCAGCTCCTCGAGTGGTGCATCTGTTTGGGCGTCCCGGCACTCTTCACCTTCCTCATCTCCTGCACCAAATAAAGACGCTGAGTTAACTTAAAACTGATCAGTTATACAAGGAGATGGTAAACTGGATTCTTCTCCGCTCCCATTAAAATAAATCACCAGCGCTGTTTACAGTTCTCTTCGCGCCTCATCCTCACCCCTTTGTCTAGCAGGCTGTCGAACTCGTCGCTCATCCTTCGGAGCTGCCGGCCGTATTTCTTGGCCGCCCACAAGGCAGGGGGAGCCGACTTGGACCGCCCCCTGAACGGCGCTCCGTCGGTGGGCGTTCCAGCCTCGTCTTCACCCCTCGCCTGGAGCTCCACGTCTCTGGAGACGGTGGAAGCGTGGGACTCTGAGTTCAGCCTGATTCGACCTGCAGGTGAGAGACAAAGGTGAGATGGGTTAATGCTTCACATCAGCAGGTTAGATCCACATAAGATGGAGAGAAAGGTAGCAAACAGACTTCAGGCATGAATGACAGGTAAAAAATGTCATATTGTGATTTTTTGACAGATATTACAATTACGATAACCTTTAACAACTAGTGGGAGCAGATCGTTATCACAGATAAAACTATTAAAATCCTGATTGTGGGAATTGTTAAGGTCCAAACTATACAAACATCTTTTCTTATGAAAGTTTCAACAAATTTCAGCTTCAACTTTGATAATGTTTAATATTTTGATTACCTGCAGCACCAGTGGACACAGGGGGATGTTAATGAACAGTTACCACTGGAGCTGCGTTCAACAACACTAAGCTATGCAGATAAAACACAAATGACACCTCTTCACTGCTTTGAATAACATCTCCTGACTGCTACTCTAGATGCAAAACAGGTTAACTGGCTAACACTAAAACTAACAATGCACTGTCAGCAAAAAGCCCCAGAGAACATCTCCCTGAGAAAGACCGGCTTCAATTTATGCAAAGAAAAAGACACAAGAGACGTAATGTTGGAGAAATGGTGAAGAACATGACACGATGCTGCTGTCTTTCTCACATATACTACAAACCCGTGTTTCTCTTCTTCACCAAGTAAATATAATGTTAAAGTGAATAAACTCCAGAGCAGCGTGTGTTTAAAGGCGCACGTTTGGATCAGAAGACAAAGATCTTACTGACTGATATTTTATGCCTAAATAAACAAACTCTCCGTTTTCACGCCTGAATCAACAAGCTGAGCTTAAAGGACGACACAGTTTCACACTGTTGTACTTTGTTTATATGTGGCGGACCCTGCCACCTTCCTAGCTTCAACACAGTGGGGGTTAGTGAGTTCGGGGGGAGTTTGTATTATTACCTCATTAATATTATAAGTATTACAACTCTGTGTTTGGATTTCTCGTGTGACGGTTCCCTACCTGCCATCCTGAGCTCAGGTAGGGTGAGGGCGTGGCGCTGAGACACCTGCTGCCCTTCTTCAGCTGGTGATTGGCTGTGTTCTCCTTCCTCGACCTCCTCCGAGGGCTCTGAGTCGCTCTCGCTGGAAATGGTGAAGTTTGCAGCCATGGTGACATCTGAAACAGAGATATGGTTAAAAATACATAAAAATACAGATCAGTGTTTAAGACAGGTACAGGTGGATCAGAGCACATGTCACAGCTGACAGTGTTGGTGTTGGCCTGCACTGGACCCGTCTGACAGAACCGGGAAACAGACAGGAAATGACTCAAACAATGTTCCCATGAATCTCTTTGTTATGTGAAAGCTTAATGTCAAACAATATCTGTCCAGCAGCCGTGCTCCCATTTTACTGCCAACAGGCACATTATCTAATTATTCCAGACTCATAAAATGGCATCATCCATTGTACCGCACACACCCAGGATATCTGCCCCGTCCCTGGTCGGAGCCGGTCCAAAGGTGTTCACTGTAATAACCGCGAGATAACGACTTGTTTTGACAGTACACGGCGTATTAGATCAAACTAAGTTGTGGTTGTGGTGCTGTGTGGAAGCAGCACAGCTTCCTCCCGGTCAGCACACTGTCGCCTGTGTTGTTGTTGTTGACTGAAGAAGACAAAAGAAACTTCCTGGAGGGCGGAAGCGGCTTCGAGGCGACATGAAGCTAAACAAGAGTGTGAAGAAACGGTACCGAACAGGTTTCCTTACCCGAGGTCGTTACGGTGTGAGGCCGGACAGTGTGAGTGTGTGTTTAGCAGCCGTCATGCGGCCGCAGCTGTTGTTTTTGTGGCCGTCTCTCTCGTTACTGTACCACTCTCTTCAGCTCCTCGCGCACCCAATCGCCGCGCGTCAATGCACCGCCGCGGCGCGCTGACGTCACTGTTGCGAGCGAGGACCGGGCTGGGGCTTTGTTTGTGTCAGCGGCCTACCGTAATGTCCGGTGGAGAGGCGCAGCGGGATTTAACATGGACTGAAGCCAGGACACTTGTGTTTGTGTCAGACTTTATCCTCTTCTGGTCAGTTGGTGGGTTCAGATAATTCATTTATTATAACTTCAGTAAAAGCAGTAATGAGACAGTTTTAGAATAAGCAAAATAAAAGTCCTGCATAACCAGAAGTACAAAACAGTAGGCTACTTATTAAGCAGTAGAATGGGGCCTTAAAGAGGAGTGTAATACACTGTGTTATATACTGTTATATACTGTTATAAACTGTTATATACTGTGTTATATACTGTGTTATACTGTGTTATATACTGTTATATACTGTGTTATATACTGTTATATACTGTTATATACTGTTATATACTGTGTTATATACTGTGTTATACTGTGTTATATACTGTGTTATATACTGTTATATACTGTTATATACTGTGTTATATACTGTGTTATACTGTGTTATATACTGTTATATACTGTTATATACTGTGTTATATACTGTTATATACTGTGTTATACTGTGTTATATACTGTGTTATATACTGTTATATACTGTGTTATATACTGTGTTATATACTGTGTTATATACTGTTATATACTGTGTTATATACTGTTATATACTGTGTTATATACTGTGTTATATACTGTGTTATCAGCCATATTACTGCAGTATCTTTTTCCATGATATTGCTGCTTGTATGTTCACATGTAAGCAGCATCTAAAAGGTAGTTTGGGGAATCCATTTTAATCAGAGGAGAAGCAATAATTGACAGATGTATTATGATTAAACAAACAAACATTACACTCAGGTTGAGTATTACATTGTACTTGAATAGTTGTATATTTAATTAATTGTACTTGTGCCTTTGATCATATTACATGGGCCTCCTCAGCAGATGGCGTTAGCTGTGTTAGCTCCAACATGTTAGCTTACATACATGCTACTGTATACATACAGATTAACACCTGAGAATACCTGTTTGTAATTCTTCCTCAAGTCTCTATGTTCCCTCCTGGAAGAGATAATCACACATCATAATAAACGAGTGCTCAGGGTGCATGAGAAGGAAACAACATGGAGGGCAGGAGCACGTTACTCAACAGCTACGTGAGATTTGCTTTTGGCAGATGTTGAACCTGATAAGAAGTGAGGTGGGTGGAGCGAGAGGCACATACGTGTAAACACTCACAGATTATACGTCTCTTACCTAAAGTGACTCCACAGCCATCCAGTCAGGTAGTCTTAAAGGGGCACTACGTAGTTTCACACTCAGAATTCTAATATTTACAATATTAATGAGGTAATAATACAAACTCACAAACATGTATTTTTTCCATAACTGAATAACCGACCTGTTCTCAGAGGAAGATAAAGTCCCAGAACACTGTTTAAAGCTAGAAAGGTGGCAGGGTCCGCCACGTACAAACAAAGTAAAACAGGATGAAGCTGTCTCGTCCTTTAAGGCCAGCTTGTTTATTCAGGTGGGAAAAGAGAGAGAGTCTGTTTATTTGACTTGTTTAGACATAAAATAAATCTCTTCTGATTAAAGAATTATATATTAAACATCCATCAAACTGACACTGAATCTTAAATCCACTCTTCTCTTACGTTGTCTGACGTCTCTTCCTTCCTTCTACATGAAACATGGAGGCAGTGGGAGGATGGAGCTCCTGCTGTCAGTCTGCTGTCGTACCTCCTGCCAGCAGCAGGTGGAGACGCAGGACCAACAATCGTTGTGTTCTGTCGTTCCTCCTGCTTCCTCTCACGTC
>NC_044196.1:35139380-35149380 GCF_900880675.1 Sparus aurata | reverse complement strand
CTGCCTTTCTCTGGTGGAGAGAAACACAAACACAGCCCGACCAGGACTGATGTGGAAACATCATTTCACCATGTAATAGTTTGTGAGAAGTAAGAATTGGACCTCTTAATGTTAAAGGAATAGTTTGATATTAGCAGGAAATGCACTGAGAAGATCTACACCACCTGTATGATACATATGAAGCTACAGGTAGTAGCAGTTAGCTTAGCTTAGCATACAGAAGGAAAGCAGGTCAAAGTTCCTCTAGAGGGGCGCCATCAGCTCAGTGGGTGGAGCGGGCCCATGTACAGAAGCTGTGTCCTCGCTGCAGTGGTCCTGCATTATAAACAACACATTTATAATCTGTAATATATGTTCTGAGCACTGAGCTGTAGAGACGCTGCAGGTGGAGGTTGTTGGACGGAGCCAGGCTGACTTCCTGTATCTTTAAATGAGCTCAGTTCTCCGTCTGCTGGCTCGACTTCATGTTCACCAGACAGCCAGCGAGCAGAAGCTCACTGCGTCTGTCATACAGCTGAAAATAGGCAGAAATAACATCGCTGAAGAACAAACTGTATATTTAAATAGCAGGTTAAAAGCTGTAATTAACATCTGCCTCCACTTTAGTGGACACACACACACACACACACACACACACACACACACACACACACACACACACACACACAGCCCTCTAATACATCTATCAGGGAGGCGCTTCATGTGGTGGAGTGTGTGTGCTCGCTCACAGAGCTGATGTAGAGCTGTACATGTGAAACATATGTACTCCATATGTGAACTTTAAGGGGTGTGCAGGTACACGCCTGTCATTATGCTGCCTAATGACGGTTAATGAATAGCTTTCCCTCACATGAGAGCATAAACGGACCCTGACTGGTTCCGGCTGAGGAAACAGGACCATAGTTCTGGTTTGATGTTCTGTTCCTCAGACACGTCCCCTTCAGCTCTCCTGAATGATAATACAGATTTGAGCCAGTTTAGGTTTTTAATTATTCACAGATTGCTGCAACTAAATAATAGATCATTAGGTAACATTGGCCATCATAACAACATGCATTATCTTAATGCAGCTGTAATTATGTGCAGTTAACGAAGCCGTGTTGGCTAATCAGTTTGTGTTCGTCACTGTGCAGCTCTGCCGGCAGCTAAACATATTTACACGCTTCACTTAGTTGTCATGGTAACACCACCATACATTGCAGAGCCGTACTGTAAAGCTCGTCACTGATTTATTCATAATGTAACACAGAAGTCCGTAGAGACCAGCTAAATACACAACCTTAACTTGTACAGGACGACAGGAACTGAAGGTGTGTGTGTGTGTTTGGACAAACTGGTACAACTACAGAGACAATGAAACGCAGTTAAAGTCTAACCAGAAGTTTAAACAAAAGCTGTAAAGTGTGTTCAAGTGTTAGCAGGTCTAGTTACAGTGTGTACAGTATATAAATATTACTGGCAGTACTAAATGAAGATACAGAGTGTACAGTGTGCGTGTAATGAGCAGTAATAAATGTGGGCTATAGATGAAGAGTAAACATGATAATCCTGAGTAACACAGTGTCCGGGCGGGTCGCAGAACCTGGACAGACACAGGGCTTCCTGATCCGTGTGCCGCCATCTTGGATCAGATCTGTTATCTGATGCTGGCTCTACCATGCTCTGCAGGGGGGAGAATATGCAATAGAGTGGAATAGAGAATAGGCAGGAGTGTGCTTATATGATTAGTCTGATACAGAGTAAGCCACGCAGAATAAGTGTGTTTTCAGGCGAGATTTAAACGTGGAGACAGTGTCAGGAGTGTGAATGTGTGGTGGGAGAGAGTTCCAGAGGCTGTGGGCAGATCGGCTGAAAGCTCGTGACCTCATGGTGGTTCGGTTGGCGTATTGGGTAAAGAGCTGGATGGTAGAAGAGGATCAGAGAGTGCAGGAGGGTGTGTGGGTATGGATCAGTTCAGAGAGATATGATGGTGCCAGGTTATGAAGGATCTTGAAAGTGAGGAGTAGAATCTTGAAATCAATGCAGGATTTGATGAGAGCCAGTGGAGCTGCTGCAGGGCCGGAGAGATGTGTTCAGCAGAGGGAGTTCTGGTGATGATACGGGCCGCTGCGTTCTGGACCAGATGGAGTTTATGGAGTGATTTCTGAGGAAGACCATGCAGGAGAGAACTACAGTAGTCCAGATGAGATGTAACCAGGTGTTTACGAGAACAGCAGTGCAGGCTGGTGTGAGTGAGGGACGGAGGCGGTTGGTGTTACGTAGATGGAAGTATGCAGACCAGGTAACATTATTGATGTGGGCTTCAAAGGTTAAGCTGCCGCCCAGGATGAAACCCAGGTTCCTTACCTGGGGTGAAGGTAGGACAGAGGAATTGTTGATGGACATGGAGTAGGGGTTGTGCTTTAATCTCCAGTAAGCAGTTGGATAGAGCTGTGGGTGGTAGAGTGGAAGTAGGCTTGGTGGAGATATAAAGCTGTGTATCGTCAGCATAGCAGTGGAATTGAATATGAAATTTCCTGAGAATGTGTCCAAGGGGCAGAAGGTAAATAGTGAACAGGAGAGGGGCCAAGGACAGAGCCCTGGGGAACACCGCTGGAGACTGGAGAGGAGGAAGATCTTTGGTTCTTGAGTTGGACAAATTGTGACAGTGAGGTAGGATTTCAGCCAATCCAGAGAGATGTCAGTGATTCCAGTGGAGGCCAGCCTGTCCAGGAGGATGTCAGGAGAGACGGTGTCGAAGGCTGCGCTGAGGTCGAGGAGAACCAGGATGGAGAGTAAACCAGAGTCAGATGCCATCAAAAGGTCATTTGTGATTTTCATGAGGGCTGTCTCAGTGCTGTGAAGGGGACGAAAGCCAGACTGAAATGGTTCAAAGAGGTGACTGACACTGGACACTGACTAAAAAGAGATCAGAAAATACAAACAGGAAAAAGTAGAACAGGGAGTGAAAAGAATCAGCAGGAATGATGAGAAAGGTGAGTTTTCTTCAGCTGCAAGCTAACATAGCAGGCAGCTAGCTTGAAGGAAGAATATTGTCAGTTAAACTCACATTAGCCTTCTGTGATAAACTTAGACATGACAGTGACAGACAGGCAGAACTGTATCATGTGGACGTTTCAACACAGCTAGCTTCTAAGCATTTTAGTGAATTGACGCTAAATTGTTCTCTCATTGTGTTGAATTATATTGTGAGTAAAACTTTATGAATTTATTTTTATTTCTGTCAGTTAAAACTTGATTTGAAAACAGTTTTTATGTAAATTTAAATTAATAATCTTTGTAATGAAATCATACATTGATTTACAAAGTTACAGAACCTCATTATATACTTTACGCTACACAATATGCTTTACATTATTTTTATAGTATTTATATTTGAGGCGTCTGTAAGATGCTTGTCAGCCTGCTAATCACAGCAAATGGTGCTGATGTTGTGTATGACAGTCACTGGGTCAGCTGACCCGTCTTGCAGCTCTGCTCCATGGTTCTGTTTCCCTCTTTCACACAGAGTGGGTCATCCATCCTGCTTAAAGATTTGATTTGTTTTGTTTTGACAGTGATGAGAGGAGGGAAATTGGATGGAGCGGCGCAGCGCAGGGCAGAACACGCCGCGTCGGTCCTCCCGCTGAGGCTACATGGTATCTGCATTAGTGGATTTGTCTTCCATTCATTTCCTTAATCCTCTCCCAGCTTTCTCATTCCACCTGCTCACAGAGCCTCAGCGTTTTCCATTATTCTCGTCTCTGCTCTTCCACTCTGTGCCTCTCTGCCTCCATCATTTTCTGTCCGTCTGCAGCGTCTGGTATTCCCTCGCCTCTCCTCCCGCTCCTGTTTGCATCACGCTCCTCTCACATCTCTTTCCTATAGTTTCAGTTCTGCCTCCCGTCGTCTCCCCCGTCCTTCCCTCCGTCTTTGTATATCTGGGTTGCTGTCTGAACTAGTTCATGTGGAGCTTGCTAGCGGATGGCGTCATCGCCCCCTTGTTTAATTTATGTTGTTTGATAGAAACAAGCTGCTCGTTGGAGTCGGTGAGGTGGCAGAGACGTCTGAGGAGCCCGACCAGGAACAAGAACCAGCCCAGAATCAAGAGGTGAGTCCAACTTTCTGGGGTTACTGTGATTTCACATTGTGGGATGAAAGCTTTCCATCGTATCAGCTGTGAGATGCAAAATGTACAAATGAATGATTAGAGGTATGACTAATGAGGGGCAGGCTGTGTGCAGTGTGGTGGATCAGCATCCTCTGTGGATCTGTTGGTTCTGAATGCACACAGCTGAGGTTCTATCAAGTTCTACTCAGCACCTCCAATCATGTAAAGTAGTGACCGACTTCTGTGGGTTTAATTAGGTTTAATTCATTAGTTTTCACACTTTACAGTCTGACTTTATTTTCTTTACTTTTCTTCTTAAGTTAAAAGTGTCATAAAACACTGTGCAGAATCTCAACAGCACAATCACATTAACAAACCTCTGGATGCTAATGAGAACTCTGACTGCTGGCTCCGGACCGGCCCAGTCAGCAGAACTGAAATGAGATAAGTAACCGAAACATTTGCATAACAATACAAATCTGCATAAAATAATAAAATAAAGGCTGTGATAGATGCCATCATGACGAGGCAGAGGACAGGAACACGTCTGCCAATCAGACGATATATATTCCTCTCTGACGTCTGCTCCTGAGAAACCTTTATTCTTCTGCTCAGCTCTGTGAGGTCCAGTCCTGCAGCATGACTGTTTATATACCAGTTTACAAAACTATCAGATTCAAGATTCAGTATATGTGTCAGGATACAACACAAGAACAGATGGTTGTTACTTATTTTTAAAAAAGATCTACAGCTGAATGAATAATCAGGTCATTGAACAGTGAGCAGCGTCCGGACGGCGCCGCGCTGCACCTCCATGTTGTGGCGTTGGCATAAGACGAGTGCACAGAGCAATACAAGAAGCGTCCGTGTGATATTAATCATGGTGAAAGGTCAGTGTAGCTGCAGGCAGACGGAGCAGAGCAGACGCAAGTGATGAATCGCACTGTGGAAGCATTTTCCTCGAAGCACTGCAGGTTATATTGAACAGCGTGGAGGTGTGTGAGGCGGCGAGGAGCAGCGCAGGTGAACACACGCGCAGGTGAATACACGCGCAGGTGAACACACTCGCAGGTGAACACACGCGCAGGTGAACACACTCGCAGGTGAATACACTCGCAGGTGAACACACGCGCAGGTGAACACACGCGCAGGTGAACACACGTTCATGCTGCATCCACCTCCTCGTGGTTACAGTGGAGACGGTCCGGCTGAACTTCCCTCTGTGACGGATTTCACACACAACAACTTCTCATTTATAATGTTTTATGATAGAATGATGCAACTCAGTAATGTGCTTCATGGGTGTGGTGAAGAAAACCTTCTGGTTTCATTGCAGCATTCGTTATTACAGGCGTCCTCTGATCAGGCAGGGTGCATGCTGGGAGTCTGTGTTTGTGTCTTTGAGTATGAGTGTGTGTCTGTAATGGACTTGATTGGTTTCAGCCTCCTGATTAATCAGCAGCTCCGTCTCAACACTGATCAATAACCCAGCAGGCTGATGGAGGAGCTCCACATCTCACCTGAAGCTTTCTGTGTGTGTGTGTGTGTGTGTGTGTGTGTGTGTGTGTGTGTGTGTGTGTGGCAGATCTGCTCACACTTAACAATCGACTTGTTGTTGTGCCTGACGACCAGCTAAGTGTCACCACGCCAGATGCTTTGTTACACTTGTGTGGCTGTTAGTGCTTTAATAACGTGGAGTGGACAGAAATGAAGTGTGTGTGTGTTTCTGAGATTGTGAATCCACCTGTGTGGTGTCATGTGTGTGTACACACTGTGTGTGTGTGTGTGTGTACACGCAGGTAACACTGTGTTATCCTGCATATTTCAGCCGCTGTGAGAGAAGCGGGGCTGTGTTGTAGCTCATCTCTTTCCTTCTCAAACATCCTCCTCATCATCACCCGGTTGTGTTTCACGGCTCCCCGATGGACCGGACTCAGCATGACTTACAGATGCTGCGGCGGGCCTGACACGATGAGTGTGAGGCGGCTGATGAGTAATCAGGAGCAACAAAGCTTTATAAGGTGAGAGACGAGGCAGGATGACTTGATTAGTGGGCTACAGTGTGATCATGTCCAATATCAGAGCCTGAGAGGATTCTGAGAGGGATTTGGGGAGTTTGGCCTCCATTAGCCTTTATTTACCCAGAGTGCTTCTCTAATAGAGCAGCTCCTGCTGCAAACACACCTCATGATACTGTTAGGAAGCACTGAAGAGTTCTGCTGCCAGAAGTGAAACTGATGTGATTGCTGCATAAAAGTAGAAGTGCTGCTCTGTTCCCAGTATGATCGTTGTTGTGAAATAGGAACTGTTCTAACGAGGTCAAAAGGCTGAAGCTCTGAAGAAACTCTTCAACTTTTGGTAAAATTGCTAATGTTGTGTGGCAGACGCACAACAGAACTACAGTGACCCGCCTTCAGGCCCGCCAGGCCCAAAGTGTCCCTCCACCATGGCAGCCATCAGCCATCTTCCTCCACAATCTCTTACTGCACCCAGAAGAAGAACACGGACCCAGGCAAAGCTGAAACACCAGGATGCAGTAACATACAGTGTTTGTTAGGTTTAACAGACTCTGTTTCGCTCCTGTCAGAGAAATAGTCCCACACAGCAGTGATGAAGTATTCCTACGTCTTAAACAAACATCTCAACCTCATAATTCAAATATTAGTTCTCATTTGTTTAATTTGTACAGAAGCTGATGTGTGAAACGAGCTGTTGTGGTAAATCGTCTTGCATATAACACCTGTAAAAGTGCTACTGAATGTTTTAACACGTAATGTTTTGTACAGGTTAAACTAACGAGATATGCCGTGTTGTTAATTAACGGTGGATGTGCTGGAAGGTGGATTCTGTCACCAGTGGATGAAGCTGTTTCCTCTGGTGTCTTCATGTTCATGAGGGTGACAGCGTCAGTCTTCAGTAAATAACTGTATCTGACAGAATGTTTCTTAAAGCAGATTATAACTTGTAATCTTCACTGTGCAGCTGCAGATTTGTTAAGTAGAACAAATGCTTGTTGAATATGAAACACATGCTGAATCTGTTGAATAGGATGCAGCAGCAGCAGCGTGTTGCATCGCTCCGCTGAACGCAGTGCAGGAAGCTTCCTGCGACTCCAGAGAGGGGATGGTGAAGAGCAACGAGACAAATCAGTGTGAAGAAGAAGAACTTGCCTAGTTTTAAACGGCTTTTGTGCTGCGCCAAGTGTTTGTCTGCCAGAGTCTGTGGAACACGACAGAGAGCACGAGGCGCTGTTGGTCCAGGGAGTCGCTACAGAGGCGGCGTGAACAGTACGACTGTTCAGACGTGTCACAGCCTGCAGCCTGGCTCCACACACACCTTCAGGTCCTACCTTCAGTCTCCTAATCTTCAGTTTATCCCACTGAGGTGACTTAATGTTGGATCTGAGTGTGCTCATATCTGCATGAGATCTGGAAGAGTGTTGTCAGCTCAGCACCAACTAATAGGCATCAACTCAGAATCATACTGACCTCGGCTGTTAATTAAAACATGCTATTTTTAAAGTGAAATCTGTATCGCACATGTGAACGCTCTCAGTATTTCTGGAGAAAAAAGAGTTTCTGAAAAGGAGGATTAATAAAGTGATATCTTATTTATGCAAATTAGAGAAGAAACACCCAAAAAAGTGTCTTGATCCTGAAACAGCAGCAGCAGCAGCAGCAGCAGTGTATACCAGGAGGCTACTGTACATACACACTGTACACACACACTGTACATACACACTGTACACACACACTGTACACACACACTGTACATAGACACTGTATATACACACTGTATATACACACTGTACACACACACACTGTACACACACACTGTACATACACACTGTATATACACACTGTACATACACACTGTATATACACACTGTATATACACACTGTATATACACACTGTACATACACACTGTATATACACACTGTACATACACACTGTATATACACACTACACACACACTGTACATACACACTACATACACACTACATACACACTGTATATACACACTGTACATACACACTGTATATACACACTGTACATACACACTGTACATACACACTGTACATACACACTGTATATACACACTGTATATACACACTGTACACACACACACACACACTGTATATACACACTGTATATACACACTGTATATACACACTGTACACACACACACACACACACTGTATATACACACTGTATATACACACTGTACATACACACTGTATATACACACTGTATATACACACTGTACACACACACACACACACTGTATATACACACTGTACATACACACTGTATATACACACTGTACATACACACTGTATATACACACTGTAAATACACACTGTATATACACACTGTACATACACACTGTATATACACACTGTACATACACACTGTACATACACGCTGTATATACACACTGTATACACACACTGTATATACACACTGTACACACACACTGTATATACACACTGTACATACACACTGTACACACACACTGTATATACACACTGTATACACACACACTGTATATACACACTGTATATACACACTACATACACACTGTATATACACACTACATACACACTGTATATACACACTACATACACACTGTACATACACACTGTATATACACGCTGTATATACACACTACATACACACTGTACATACACACTGTATATACACACTGTATATACACACTACATACACACTGTACATACACACTGTATATACACACTGTATATACACACTACATACACACTGTACATACACGCTGTACATACACGCTGTATATACACACTGTATACACACACTGTATATACACACTGTACATACACACTGTACACACACACTGTATACACACTGTATATACACACTGTACATACACGCTGTATATACACACTGTATATACACACTGTATATACACACTGTACACACACACTGTATATACACACTGTATATACACACTGTACACACACACTGTATATACACACTGTATACACACACACTGTATATACACACTGTATATACACACTACATACACACTGTATATACACACTACATACACACTGTACATACACACTGTATATACACGCTGTATATACACACTACATACACACTGTATATACACACTACATACACACTGTACATACACGCTGTACATACACGCTGTATATACACACTGTATATACACACTGTATACACACACTGTACATACACGCTGTACATACACGCTGTATATACACACTGTATACACACACTGTATATACACACTGTACACACACACTGTATATACACACTGTATATACACACTGTACATACACGCTGTATATACACACTGTATATACACACTGTATATACACACTGTACACACACGCTGTACATACACGCTGTATATACACACTGTATATACACACTGTATATACACACTGTACATACACGCTGTACATACACGCTGTATATACACACTGTATATACACACTGTATATACACACTGTACACACACACTGTATATACACACTGTATATACACACTGTACACACACACTGTATATACACACTGTATACACACACACTGTATATACACACTGTATATACACACTACATACACACTGTACATACACACTGTATATACACACTGTATATACACACTACATACACACACTGTACATACACACTGTATATACACACTGTACATACACACTGTACACACACTGTACATAGACACTGTACACACACACTGTACACACACACTGTACATAGACACTGTATATACACACTGTATATACACACTGTATATACACACTGTACATACACGCTGTACATACACGCTGTATATACACACTGTATATACACACTGTATAATACACACAACACACTGTATAATACACAC
>NC_044196.1:35039751-35138880 GCF_900880675.1 Sparus aurata | reverse complement strand
CGTGATTCTGTTTGTCAGTCGCTTGTTGTTGGATCGCTGGAGCAGCTTCCAGAATAATAAGTAGATTTCATGAGCACAGTTTTGTCTTGTGTTTGATTGGGAACTTGTTTGGATTCCGGCTGCTGAGCTTATTAAGGAAAGGTAATGCTGCAGATTACAGATTGGATCCTACCCAGCAGAGAAGAGAAGTACTGAGAAACAAACAGTCTGGATCTCTCAGGACTAGCTTGGCAAAGTTCTGTTGGTTTGAACCGAGCAGAGCGTCAGACAGCGACGCCTGCAGCTCCGGCTCAGCGTAGCTGTGCACCTGAGTGAGTCAGTCTGTCAGGCTCGGGGGGAACTACCAGACAACATGCCCACCGATGGGCCGCTTCTGAGTTGGTGGATTGAAACGAGGTAATTTTGGGCATTTGAACAAAACAAACAGTCGACGGTCGTCCAGCAGCTCTGTGAGGTCGGACGTGTTCCTGCTGTGACATCACCTGTTGGTTTGTGGACTGCTGGTCATGATTTGACATTGTGGTCGTCACCATCTTGTTTCTCAGAGAGTGAAACTGGAAAGGACACGCATTATTACGCCTCTGTTCTCTGACGGAGAACCTGTGGCAGCAGTGTGTCAGTCACTGAACTGAAGTTCATCCTGCTGTGGAGCATAATCTACTAAATAAACCTCAGGCTTTGTTAAAGAAGGCTTGAAATGAATGATTGAGACACATTAGCGCGCTAACATGCTCAGAATGACGATGCTAACATGCTCAGAACGACGATGCTAACATGCTCAGAGCGACGATGCTAACATGCTCAGAACGACGATGCTAACATGCTCAGAGCGACGATGCTAACATGCTCAGAACGACGATGCTAACATGCTCAGAGCGACGATGCTAACATGCTCAGAACGACGATGCTAACATGCTCAGAGCGATGATGCTAACATGCTCAGAACGACGATGCTAACATGCTTAGAGCGACGATGCTAACATGCTCAGAACGACGATGCTAACATGCTCAGAGCGACGATGCTAACATGCTCAGAACGACGATGCTAACATGCTCAGAGCGACGATGCTAACATGCTCAGAACGACGATGCTAACATGCTCAGAGCGACGATGCTAACATGCTCAGAACGACGATGCTAACATGCTCAGAGCGATGATGCTAACATGCTCAGAACGACGATGCTAACATGCTTAGAGCGACGATGCTAACATGCTCAGAGCGACGATGCTAACATGCTCAGAGCGACGATGCTAACATGCTCAGAACGACGATGCTAACATGCTCAGAGCGATGATGCTAACATGCTCAGAACGACGATGCTAACATGCTCAGAGCGATGATGCTAACATGCTCAGAGCGATGATGCTAACATGCTCAGAACGACGATGCTAACATGCTCAGAACGACGATGCTAACATGCTCAGAGCGATGATGCTAACATGCTCAGAACGACGATGCTAACATGCTCAGAGCGACGATGCTAACATGCTGGTCCAAAGAAGAATAATGTTTACCACGTCCACCATCTTTGGTGGCAGTTTGCTAATATTTTTACAGATTTACAAATTAAGCTAAAAGATAAATAATAAATAAATCAATGAAAGTTTTGACCTGAAGATGCGAGATGAGAAGTCTGGACAGTTCAAACAATTCCTCCTAAAAAAGCTGCAACAGATTTCATGGCAATACAGTTGTTCAGACGTTTCACCTTTAACCACAAATATCAACCTCATGGTGGCGCTAGATCACATCAGGACTTATCAGTGAATATTTGTACCAAATCTGGTAGCAGTCAATCCAACAGCTGTCGAGATATTTGACCGTGTTCACAGTTTTGTTGCTGTGTGTGATTAACTGTCCTTTAAGTAATGTGAAATAAATTCACCTGTTGAATTCATGCTCCAACAAATGGGAGCAGCAACCGCTAACTGCTGCTTACTGTAGCTGCCGTTAGCTAGAAGCAGCTAGCGCTTGTTTTGGCTCGGAGCTCCGGGTCAGTCTGAGTGTTAGTGACTAGCTGGCTAACTGGTTAGCATGCTAACCTCAATAGACATCTCTGCAACTTGAAACCTCGATGTCCTCGACATAATGTCTATAAATGTTAGTTCCTCTGTTTTGAATGTTTTAACATTAACATTAATAATCAACATTCTTACACATTGTGCCTTTAACTGGACTAACATACTTGGCAGCTGAAGCCAGACTGTCGTTAATCACACAAGCACCCAAACACTCCGTGTGAAGTGAGCTGAGCAGGTCTGATACTTTATATTAATCATGGTTCGGTTCACATGTATAATTGGAGACTGATGACGGACTGAAACCTCCTGTGACCGTGAGCAGAATGAGCTGTTTATAGAATGAATGGATGGATGAATTACTAATGAAGAGAAGGAAGGAAGGAAGATGTTTGTGTGAAGAAAGAAGGAAAGAGGAGTTAAAGACGAACGTAAAGAGAAGAGATGGAGCGGAGAGAGGGCACAGATGGGAGCGCTGCTACAGCCAGCGCCAACTCTGAATAATGAATACACTTCAGTCAGTGTGTGTGTGTGTGTGTGTGTGTGTGTGAGTCTGCAGTGTTGTGTGTGTGTTGTCAGCAGGTGTAAACAGGCTAAATTAATGCATGCATATGTTTATGAACGCCCTGCGTGTTTACCAGGAGCGTGTTTTCATGCACGTCGCTGTTGTGTTTGTGACGCTGAGGTGTTTGTGTGTTTGTGTGTTTGTGTGTTTGCGTGCGGCTTCAATATTACTAGTGGAAGATGAGTGCATGCGGGGGCGGCTGGCTGTCTGTTCATACAAACCACAATCTGTGTAATGTGCATGATGTGCAACATGACAGCCATTATGTGCACACGTCCAGTGTGTGTGTGTGTGTGTGTGTGCACGGCCCTTATCATCGTAGATTATAGGATTTGTCTTTGGTTGTGTATGCACGTGTGTGTGTGTGTGTGTGTGTGTGTGTGTGCTCTGGTCCCCCTGAGTGAACTCACTCAGTGTGTATTGAGTCGTAACCCCTCACAGCTCAGTAGAGTCCATGCATTACTCATTCTCCTCTTTCAGCCTCTTTCTGTCGCTCCGTCTCTTCCTTCTTTTCGCCTCCTTCCTTCTCCTCCATGTCCACAGAGTCTCTGTTTCCTCCCCTCGACCCTGCTGCTCCTCTGTTTCCTCCCCTCGACCCTGCTGCTCCTCTGTTTCCTCCCCTCGACCCTGCTGCTCCTCTGTTTCCTCCCCTCGACCCTGCTGCTCCTCTGTTTCCTCCCCTCGACCCTGCTGCTCCTCTGTTTCCTCCCCTCGACCCTGCTGCTCCTCTGTTTCCTCCCTTTGTACTCCGTCTTTCGTCCTCCAGTTCCCTGTCAGTCGTCAGCTGACAGTCAGCTGAGCCGTCCTCTTAGTTACCGTTGCTGCACTTGTCACTCGTTCTATTCTAACACTCTCATGCAGTTTACAGTGGTTATGATGGCAGGTTTGTTATAGACAGTCTTTGGAACAATGGCTCCTTTGTTGTAGAGAAAATTAGACAACAGCAGCGACTTGTTTCTAGCTAACAGCGACTATAATGAGAACTGTCACTTGGCTTTATCATGTAGCTAATGTAGCTAACGTTACCTCAAAGTGGCCAAAAGCCTTTGACAGTGTTATTAGCGACAAGTGACAAGTTCATTAAATCTGCTTAATATCTAATGGCCAGCAGGGGGCGACTCCACTGGTTGCAAAAAGAATAGCTTTTAAGCTTATGAGAAAATAACTTCTCACTTGATTTATTACCACAGGAAACAGTTTCCTGATGAATTCATGGTCTCAGTGCTTCTTTCAAGTCTTCGACGATAAAGCACAGTTTGCTATCAGGTGTGGCGGCCGTGTGACGGACAGTTTGCTACCACAGTGTGTGGGTTACATGTAAATCTCTCTGGATCCATTTAAAATCAGGATGTTACAGGAATGATTAAAGATGTGTTTTCCTCTCTTGTTTCACGTCTGAGCAGACAGTATCTCCACATCGTCTCCAGCTCTGTTGAGAGTCGAGCACTCGGCCTGTCGTGATGCTGGAAATAACAAATCCAGCCAGTTTCATCCTCTGCTGCTGTGACAGCTCGTCAGGGAGAACAACGCGTCCACTCCTGCACACCTCCATCACTCGCTCACACCGCTCTCCTCCTCCTGATTCTCTCTGCTGATCCGAAGCCTATTTGTGGTGGCAGAGTCAACATGGCTGACAGTGAAGCATATGATGACGCAACCAGGTGGAAGTGAACGCTCTCTTCCTCGCCGCCTGTCACGTACAGATAAAGATTATATTCTCTGGTGACTCCGACCAGAACCTGATGTGATCTCCATTCCTGATGTTCTACACTCAGTATGGAGTTTCTCACTTTGACGTTTAATTCATTTCTGCAGACATTATCTGCATTCAACAACATCTATTACAGCAGAGAAATACTGTCAGTGGCATCGAAGGAAGGAAGGAAGCACAATGATTCCTCCGCCTGCGTGTTGTTGGAGGTGAACCAAGTGCAGAACTTTGACTCTGAACATGAAGGTTCACTTCCTGCATGCGTTTGAGTTGGACCATAAAAGCACTTTGGCTTCAGTTAAAGAAAGATCTCGGCTTTTGTTAAATGTTAATGAGGTAAACAACGAGGTGTTTCTACTGTTGCAAGTCACTTTTTACTTCTCCAGTATTCAGCTAACACCAGAATCTTTACCTCAGCTTAAATTATGAACATAATGATGAAATACTTGAGTAACACTGTGGTTGATTCTGTCAGGCTTTCTGGACCTCGGGAGGAAAATCCTGTGTTTATGTTTCTCATGTTCCTCGTCAGAAATAAGTCTGACTGTGAGTCAGTCTGAGTCCGCTAATACGACTGCTAGCTGAACAAGTAACTGAGCCTACTAGCTTAAAGCGGCTACAGTTAGCAGCAGTTAGCGGTTACTCTGGTGATATGCTGGCCAGTTCTTACAGACTGCACCTTTCGTTGGTCCTGTCAGGTCCAGTAATTCCTACTCTGATCTGAGAACAGTGTCATCTCACAGTCACTTCTCACATCTTCACAACTTGTTTTCTGTCTTCTTGTTCACGTCTCTCAGGTTTTCTCCTGAAACACTTACAGAAAGTGTCCCAGCCGCTCTGCTCAGTGCATCACTTCACTGTCAGCTGTAGAAACATGTTATCAGGTCCTGACAGGAAGTAAAGAACTACATATAATATATAATAATAATAAAATATAAAGTCCCAGTGAGCAGCTCCAGCTGGCTTTGACCTTCATATCTGCAGCAGCTCCTCGTCATTTTATACCAGACAAAACAGACGAGTTCATTTAATTATGTTCATTTCTGGGGGGATGTATGTCATTTGTTACTTCAGGTCAGCTAATAGCATGGTTATAATATTAATGAGGCTCAGCTAGCAGCAGAGACGAGCTGGTGTGTGATTGCAGCCTGACGGCTGAGACCTTCACAGTTCTCCTCTCAACACTCTCTTGTTACGAGGGAGAACGTGAGGCTGAAAAGGTTAATTATGTGGAATTCCCTCGCCGAGGCTCATCTCTCTCTCTCTCTCTCTCCTTCTCTGTGCTTTAAACAGGAAGATCATCGAGGTGAAGATTATTGACGACGAGGAGTATGAGAAGAACAAGGCCTTCACCATCGAGCTGGGGGAGCCGGTCCTGCTGGAGATCGGGCAGAAACACGGTGGGTGTCTCGGACTGAATCTTTACTCGATGACTCTCAGGAACCATCTCTCTGCAAACAGGGCGAGACTTTCATCGATCGCCTGAAATCTTCGATCCAAACTCAGATTAACTTGAAGGACACTTAACTTTGAAATCAGGATGAAGGATTTTAAACCCTGCAGGGCTTCAGCTGTGAGCTGCTTCCTCCTCACATCCTGTCAGATCACACAGGGAAAGCAGGCTGATCACAGCCCATCACTGCCGTATACATTCATATAAACAGTATATAAATAGACATTAAGCTTCTATTTTTGTGTCTGTGCTGTGTAAACGAGCTGCAGTCTGAACACAGTGAGCAGATCTGACCCGTCATATCCACACGGCTACCTGTGAGCTCCGAAATCCACCAATCAGAAACATCTGAGCCCTTCAAGGTTTTTAAGAACGTAGGAAGCTTTAGTAGAAAAAGCTCGTTACAGCGGCGGACCGTCGCTGCGCGTCAGTAAGAAGCTCCGCGGGCGGCTTTCACATTTCTGGTTAAATTAAACTCAGCGAGGTCGAAAGTTTACGAGATTAAAGAAACCACTTAAAGAAATCTGGAGGAACTTTTATTTCACTTTTTTAAGACACATGTGGTGTGTAAAGTAACCAAAAGTCAAACAAATGTGACTTTGGTAAAAGTGAAACAGCAGAGACGTAAATATGATATTAACGCCACCAAGGTATCAAAAGTACCAGTAGAAGTAAATGATACAGATATTTACATGTATGTAAACGCTGAATACTAGCAGTCGGACAATTATCAATATATCATTAGATCTGATATTCAGCATTGTTGTGATTATTGGAATCAGTGTTGTCGTTTTTTATCAGATTGCTGAGAAAATAATGTAAAAGTATTCACCTGTAATCTGCAAAGTAACTAGTAACTAAAGTTATCAGATAAATGTAGTGGAGTAAAAGTAGAATATGTGCCTCTTAAATATAGTGAGGTGGAAATATAAAGTAGCAGAAAGGAGAAAAATACACGAGTCTATAATTATTACAGTAATAAAACATTGACTGACACACCTGATACAGTAGTTGGTGGAATGCACCTTTAGAATTGATTCGCGACCCACCAACAAACAAAGAAAAGAAGAAGAAGAAGAAGAAGAAGGAGAAGAAGAAGGAGAGGAGGAGGAGGAGGAGGAGGAGGAAGCTGCTCCTCAGCAGACGACAGCAGGATTGTAATTTTTAATACTTGTTCACAAAGTCTGCGGGCCAGAAATCTTATTAGCTGCAGATATTAAAATGTCAGATGAGTGGTCATCTTGCTGGTTCCGGCCCGGTCCGAAGAACGAGCCACAATCAGTCACCAAAATGAACCTGCAGTGTGTCCTGGTGTTCAGTGCAACATTAGCGTGTAGCAGCAGCCTGCAGGCTAACATGCTAACATGCTAACATGCTGCTCACTGACAGACACTTTCTGCTGGAGGACGGGTCCAACACTGACATGTCAGTCAGAACAGGGCATGTTTCATTACCGGGCCATGGAACTGGTTTTATTACGCTGTCACACACACACACACACACACACACAGTATCACACTGACTACTGTACGCTGCTTTTCAATTACAGCAGGTCCGCGCTGATAAGAGCGACTCAGTGAGTGGATCAGTGGAGGGAGGCATGCTGGGAGAGGAGGGATGTTTCATGGAGAATATAAATTCATATTTGTAATAACACGGGGGGGTCGGATAGTTTGGATTTCCCATGAGGCACATCAGCGTTTGAATATTAGCATTTACATCACACACTTCTTACAGCAGTGACGCAGCTGTACTGTGAAATCTGACAAATGAAGAAGTGACATGATGCATGTTGTGAGTTCAGAACCTTAAAGCATCAACACCTCTGGTACCAGGTCCATTAAAACACCACGAGGCTCAGTGAGCTGTGAGCAGACAGGTGATGATGGAGTGTGTTTGTTCATACAAGATGATCTGAGTGTGAATAATATCTGAGGATGTTTGAAGCTGTTACGGAGCTCAAAGGTTGTTTAAACACTCTGAAGTCGATCTGCGGGAGTTCAGAGGATTCAGGGAGGAACGAGATCATGAGTTCAGTATATTTATATTTAGGTTAAATGTCATTCAGCAGAAGAACTCACATTACTGTAAGTGAGGCAGTCTCAGTTTAATGTAAGTGTATATCAACATTATATATCATCGTCTAAACGGGTCGGGTTCTGACTGGTCCTGGTCGGACACGTCATGAAATAGTTAAAGACTTTACAAAGTCACACAGAGACACATGATCGGATCAGGACACATCCAAAAACAGCTGCGTTTAAAAAAGTGAAACAGTCTTAAAGATACGTCAGTTCTGTCTGTACGTCGTGTTTGAGGGGCGGAACAAATAAGAAGGCACCAGAACCAGAACAAAGGTCCAGCAGCACTTCTACAGGTGTCCAGATCCAGATGTTCTGACTCACTGGTGCTCATACAGCCGCCAGAACCAAAACAGAATGAGCTGCTTAAAGTTGAAATACAGATGATCTGTTAATCATCAGCAGCTCGGCTCTGTGAGCAGTCGTCTGTGATGAGGTTCTGACCCAGGTCGGGATTATGAACCCTTCAGTTAATGTGAGAAGTGTTGTAGTGAAGCCTCCGAGCCGGATCACAGCTCCAGATTACAGATCCAGCAGGACCGCAGCTGTTTTTAAAGTACAATGTACAAAATAAAAATGAGCAAGTCAGGAAGCAAAGAAAGGAAGAACACAGTAAGAGTGAGGCGGGTTCACATTAGTTCTGCTGGAGCGATCCGGTCTGACAGCTGAGACCTTTGTTCATATCAGAGAGCTCGTCGTTACATAATGCTGAACACAGACCTGAGACCAGCATCCTCAGCAGCAGCACAGAACAACCCAGGACCTTTCACTGGGTCTACCGTGGCGCTGTAGAACCTGTGCACAGTGACACCGGCGCTGACCCGTTCCTCCCTCTGCTCTCCAGGTGACTCCAACGAGAACAAGCCGGCGGTGGGAGCGGAGGACGAGGAGGTGGCCAAGATGGGCTGTCCCAGTCTGGGTGAGCACACGCAGGTGGAGGTGGTCATAGAGGAGTCCTACGAGTTCAAGGTGAGTGTTCGTACACCTGAGCAGATCCAGGATCCATCAGCAGCCAGTCGGGTCCATCTAAAGTCCCGCTGAAATAATGAAAAACACCCATTGAGTCGAGTCACATAAGTAGAAACTCTAAATGCAGATGTGATGTGATGACTTACAGTGAGTGACAGCTGCTTCACTTCACAGGATGAAGTATTCATGTCGTTAGCATGTGACGGACTCTGTAACGAGCCGCTCGTCGGGCTGAGAGCAGACAACACATCAGTTATTCACAGCCAGCTGTCAGCTTGCTTTGGGTCAGAACCGGCTTTACAGGAGGAGAACAAGGTTCATCCAGCAAATTACAAAACAAATTGTCTTCGTCATCTCGTGAATATTGGATAATAAGAAGTGATCTGTTGGTAATTTAGCTTTAGATAATTAGATTTTTCTTCAGCTCTCTCTGTGTGTGTCACTTTATGTTCACTCCATCATTTCCAGGAGGTTTTGTGTCTAATCTGTGAATTTGTTTGTGATCTCACGCAGAAACATTCGCTCATTTGTCTGTTTGTGTCCATCTGAATGTGTGTGTGTGTGTGTGTGTGTGTGTGTGTGTGTGTGTGTGCAGAGAGCAGTAAATGAGCTGATCTGGAGAGCTAACGAGGTTATCCGTCTCTCTCTCTTCACTCTGCATGCAGCTCTATCCTTCCATCCACTGCAGCACAACACTGACTGATTATAACAATGGAGTCTATCAATCCTTAATTGTCACCTGTACTGGAATTGATTGGTGATTTCTCTCAGTGCGACAGCTCACACACGGTACATAGTGTGTTTAGATGGTAGATGGTGCAGGTTCTGTCCCGTCAGAACCCGTCAGCTGGGTTCTGATGATGACTGCAGCTGCTGCACCGACATCTTTTATCATCCCGTCCCTGTTGTTTTAAACACAAAGCTCAACCAGTCCGCCTGCAGGTTTTCCTCGATTTCACAGCGCTGCATCAGTTTGAGTTTCACAACATGGTGTTAATGATCACATGTCAGAGCTGCAGTCCTCTGAAACACGCAGCATCGTTACAGCACGGGAGCTAATTATCAGGTTAGCAGGGCTCTTTCTCTCTTTCTCTGTGGCTGCAAGTGAATTAACAACCTGAGGTTTCTCTTTCCTCTGCTGCCTGGTGTGTGTGTGTGTGTGCACATGCATGTTTACTTTGTGTGTGTGTGTGTGTGTGTGTGTGTGTGTGTGTAGAGTACGGTAGATAAGTTAATCAAGAAGACAAACCTGGCCTTGGTGGTGGGAAGCAGCAGCTGGAGGGAGCAGTTTGTCAACGCTGTTACTGTCAGTGCAGGTGAGACACACACACACGCACACACACACACACACACACACGCACACACACACACACACGCACACGCACGCACACACACACACACACACACACACGCACCTTTTTGATTGATGAGCAGCAGTTTTGGTTGACATGTTTCTTGACTTCTTTTTGAAAAGATGACAGTAGAAATATTACATTTCCTCAAACTCTGCCTCAGCGATTTATTTGAACATTTTCATGCATTTATTTATTTCAATCTACTTTTTGTCAACTTGTCCAGTTTGATTCTAAGATGACGGCTGTATTTCCTTTGTGAACGCTCGTCTTATGGGGGAAATGTGCTTCTTAGTTTTCTTCCTGTGCGCTGGATGAATGATGAATATGAAGCTACAGCTGGTAGCCACTTAGCATAGCTTAGCATAGCTTAGCATAGTGAGTGGACACAGGGGGGAACAGCTAGCCCAGCAAATTAGCATTTTTGTTTTTGCAGTGAATTACAGAATTACCAAGAAAAAACTTCAGCACTCCATGAACTAATATTATAATAATAATATTAATAAAGAAATGAGTTTCTGTTTGTATACGAACCTGCTAATCAGCTGTAGAGGTGTTGCTAAAGGGACTGATAGTCTGAAAAATGGCCCGATGGACCAGAAGCCCGTTTGTCTGACAGCCGTTTGGACCTGCAGGAGAACAGGAAGTCAGATGACCTCAGCTGTCACGGTAACAATAATGAACATGTGGTCAGCGTGTAGTGGTTCTGTTTATAAGGAAAGTATCGTAGTTTGTGTTTAATAAGTATGTTAGTTACGTACAAGAACTGGTGGTATCAGAGCGGGTTCTGTTGGATCAATGGGAGATGGTTCTCAGAACAACTGGCTGTTGGACAAATGGGCTCATGTTCCAACGGGACACTTCTTGGACGATTGGTGTTTCAGAATAAAGAAACGACAGCCGGCACCATCGGACCGTTGACACGTTTACCTTCGTTCAGAACTGCGAGCTACAAGCAGCCGGGCTTTGTGTCTTTGTGTTGAGCTGAACTGATCCAGCTGGTTTCAGCTCTGTGCTAAAGACAAACATGGAGGTGGTACCAGTGTTCTGAAGGAAAGGCCGGGTTATGCTCCAAAGTACCAGTTTGTTTAAGGTGTTGTTGGACCGTGTGTGTGCACAGGTGTTCTGAATGAAGGTGCGCTGTTGTTCCAACATGGCGTTCACCTTCATCTCTCTTCTCCTTCTAATTATCTCTCTCCTCTGAACCCAAAGGAGACGACGACGAGGAGGAGAGCGGCGAGGAGCGGCTGCCGTCCTGCTTCGACTACATCATGCACTTCCTCACCGTGTTCTGGAAGGTTCTGTTCGCCTTCGTCCCGCCAACAGAGTACTGGAACGGCTGGGCCTGCTTCATCGTCTCCATATCGCTCATCGGCGTCCTGACAGCGGTCACCGGCGATCTGGCGTCACACTTCGGCTGCACGATAGGACTGAAGGACTCGGTGACGGCCGTGGTGTTCGTGGCGCTGGGAACGTCTGTGCCAGGTGAGTGTCAGCGCTTTGATTCAGCCTGTCAGGTGGAGAGAAGAGAAATAAAACGTGAAATAAGACGAACATTGTTCCCAAATTCCAGAGAAGACGGGCAGACAAGTTTCAGCAGGCGCCCTCAGAGAGCAGGCCGCAGTCTGAGGTGGACTGTAAAACTCCAACCTGTCTCCTCATGGAGGGACGCATTGTCCTTTCATTCAATTCCCTCCCTCATTCCTCCCGTCAGCCGTTTTCTTGTCGCCTCTCTGGATGATTTGTAGGAGCCGCTCCTGTGCTTCTCCTCCAGGAGGCAGCTGTGATGGCTTCCAGCAGAGTCTCTGGGAAGTGGATCAGCTCCTCCAGCAGCCATGTTGTGTTGAGTGTTTGAATTCAGAGGAAGATTCAACATCCATGTGTGTTCCCTGTTGATCATCAGCAGGGTGTTCTTTCTTTTCCTTTCCAGTTTCCTCTCTCACATCCCTCCTTCCTTATCAGCTGCTCTTGCTCTCCATCTCGGCCCATTTATTACCCTGACGTGGAGTTACCTAGGTGCTCTCTCCCCTCCTCTTATTGGCCGTTATGCTTCCACTATTGTATCATCCATCATTTCTGACCTGTGTGTGCTGTGGTACCAGGTGTGTGCGTGGGCGGATGCAGAGGTGATGCAAGCGCGCGTGTGTGTGTCGAGTCCCACAGGTCATTATAACTTCCACTGGGTGTGTGTGTTGGTGTGTGTGTTGGTGTGCGTGTTGGCGTGTGTGTTGGCGTGTGTGTTGGCGTGCGTGTTGGCGTGCGTGTTGGCGTGTGTGTTGGTGTGTGTGTGATCTCCTCTCTGGTTAGAAACATTCATCTCACCTCTTTCTGTTCTTCCAGCAGTCCGACCTGCAGGACTGTTTCTGCAGCATCACACTGCAGATCTGTTGGCTCAGTTTGAACACTAATAACTACTGGAGGTGTTTCTGGCTGCTTAACGAGTTTATGGAGCTCACTGGTGACCATGCAGTGTAATCAGCACCACCTTGAATAGATGTAGGTGTCAGGAGGACTGTGTGGATGCTGCTCCTCTGATGAAACCTCTCCAGTGTTTCCCACAGGATCAGACTTTAGTTCTGTCCAGCTGGGAGCCGTAGAGAACTGGGTCAGCTGACTTCTGGTTCAGCACCAGCTAACCTACCAGCAGACTGGAAACCACACCGCCATCTACTGTATCCGAGTATATAACATCATGCTGTCCACTGACAGGTGCCGTCTGCAGAGAGTCAGAACTCCTGAAATAGAAAATCAATATGTGGCGTCGAATGTTGATATCGTGACGGACCGCCACAAATAAATTAACGTGTGGGAAACACTGCCTCTTACCTTTCTATCTGTTTGTTCTCTCAATTACAAAATAATAACTGCTTTTTACAAGCTAGATTACTCACCAGGTGGTTCTCAGTCATCCGGGTCAGGGTACCACTAAGTTCTGTATCATCCAAGAAGCTTCCTGAGTTCTGAGCTCGTTTCTGTTGAAGAGCAGAAACACATCCTCCAGTACCAGAACTGTCTTTACTGGCTTACTTACAGAAATCACCTGGATTCAGAGTTACCTGCTACTTTCAACAAAACATCTGTAGTGTGTGTGTGTGTGTGTGTGTGTGTGTGTGTGTGTGTGTGTGTGTGTTTCATGACTCAGATTTAAACCCACTCTGGTTGTGCGTCTGTGACAAAACACACACAAACTTTTCATTTGGCTGTGTGGTCTGCTACACACAGGATTACCCTCCACAGAAAGAGTGTGGGGGTATTTCTGTTGCATGCTGGGAGATGGATTTCAACAAATCTCGCTGACATTCAAATGAGAATTGAGACTCATCTCAGCCGCCCGTCCAAAAATAGAAATAAGCCCAAACAGGCGTACAATAACTGGCAGCTGTTTCCGTGGCGTTCGCTGCCAAGCTGGTCGTGGAGCCTCGACGCTTTCCACCCGATTTCTCCTCCAACGTTCAGCAGCTCACAAACACCTTCAGCGCTTTACAGCATTTAGTACATCTGCTCTGTTTCAGGCTGATGCTCATACAAAGCTGCGGATTACAGAATGAATCTACCTGAGTCATATTTACACAAGATTTCTTACAGGAAATAGATTAAAAACAACAAGAGGAAAGGAAAATTCTGACTTAAGTGACTCAAACAAAACAATATGTATGAAAGCAAGCAGCCAATCCTCTTCAGACGCTTCAGATAAACTGCAGTTTGACATAAATTATTTCAGATGAAAGTTAACACAAATATAATGCTACTGGATTAGCTGTTTCTGCTAACGGAATAGGACTCTACGTACAGGACAGACAGCAGTTAGCCCGACTAGCTCGCAAAAACAAGCTACGCTGCTAACAAACGTTAACACCTTTAGTGTTTTGGGGCATCATGAGTCAAATACCTGGAAATTAGATTTCATGGCAGCTAGCTACAACAGCTAACTCAGAGAGACTGTGTTTACTAGAGCGTAGCTTTATCAATGAGTCCTGTAACGTCTTAATGATCAGGACAGCGCCCACTCTCCTCTGATAACTTACATTTAACAGCAGTTGTGACAGAATGACATCAGGGGATTCACATTATCCTCCTAAAACAGTAGTGACAGTTCACCTGACAGACAGAGCCAGGTGAGGTTCACGTGTTCACTTAGAAAGAACTCTGATAACTTGATTGTAGGTAGAACAGTTTACATGAAGCTGTGTACAGGTCACAGATGATGTCATCAGAGTCAATAATCATCAATAACCAGACAGAAATTACAAAACAGTATTACCAGTGAGATGAAGTAAAGTCTGCTCCTGTGGGGGCTCTGAACAGAATCCAGTTGTTCCAGATTTGATCAGATTTGTCCTTTTGGATTCTTAGTTGATGGGTCAGTTTTTCCATCCTAAATATCTCTAAAGTAATTCCAATCCAGCCATCCCGGGCAGGCTGAGTCGGGCTTAACCACCTCCTTCTAATTGTTTTCTTACTTGCCACCACGAGTAACTGCAGCAGCTTTATCTCCAAAAAAGAGACGAGGCCCAGGTACAGAACATCAGACTCAGAGGTGTTTGAGTGTTAAAGAGCGTGTTTAAGGAAGCCTGGATACCCTGCAGAGAGCATTTAAGGTGGACCAGTCCCAGAAGACGTGATGGTGGTTAGCAACAGTCGAGCATCACTGTCTCCAGCATGTGTGCACCTTTATACCTTTTATTACCTGATACAGTGTCCTGAAATATCTCATAATGTTCCTCCAGCAGTGTTCTCATGGAGCTTAATCCCCGATTCCCTTTTCCATTTACCTTTAATGTAAAGAGTGTTATTATCATTAACAGGGGAAAGATCTGTGTATAGATTAGAAATGGAGTCAGAGGGGGTGACGGTCTTGGCATTTTTCATAATGATTCTGACTCAACATCTGAAAGGTCAGTCAGTTTACATTCATGATCAATACATGATCGTAATATGATCGCCATGTTTGTCTCGCAGGGTCTCAAAGCTGTGCAGTGTTTCTTTGAGTAGTGAGATCACACACTGTCCATGATTTAAATCTGAGGTCGTGTCTGTTGGGAAAATAATCTGAGTCATTCTCAACATTCTGTGTAACTCACAAGTATTGATCACCTTCTGCCAGACGTGGAGTGTTTGGGTCCTCCAGGCTCCAGCTCCTTCCACCAGCTATATGTTTCATTACACCGGTATAGAAGCGCAGCTATTAGTGCAGCCAGATCATAATTCCTTAAAGCGAGTCCCGACCCTCCACTTTCCCTGGCGAGCTGAAGGGAGGTAAATTTAATCCTTGTTTCCGGCCCTGCCAAATAAATCTGGAGGTCCATTTGTCCCTGATTTGATTTTCACTCACCTCTATAGGCAGGTTTCTAAAAGGTAAAGCAGTCGGGAGCATTTTCATCTTAACTGCACTTATAGAACTAAAGCTGAAGAAGGATCAGATTCCATCTGTGTAAATCAGCTTTTATACTCGAGGATGTTGGCTCTTAGTTCCCCAAGAGGTGTCCAGATATTTAATATTCTCATTATCCCATTTTAAGTTTATTACATAAAGTGTTTTTGCTAACTTAATAGCATTTTGCTTACATCTTAACAGCTGGCTAGCTAGTTTCTATCAGTTATCTGTATTGTTCGACTCGTCTCATCTATTATGTGAGTTATTATTTCACTCACCGCTGATGTTATTACAGCTCACTGGTTCACAGCTCCTGTCTGATCGCAGCCGGCTGATCTCTGTGTTTGTCTCTGTGTTTGTGTGTCTGTGTTTGTGCGTCTGTGTTAGCGGCTGTGAGAGTGAAGGTGGGTGTTTCAGACTCGATGTGACCTGGAGGTTGTTTTCTTGAGAAACACGTTTACAAAAGAACATCAGAATCAGTTTTCATGAGATTGTTTGCATCGTGTTGCTTCGTGTTATTGGAGGTTTGTTTCTGCGAGCTGCTCAGTTGTTGTGTCTGAGCTGATGACGGCTCAGAGTGACGCTCAGATCTTTCTCCTTTTTCATCCAGACACATTCGCCAGCAAGGTCGCCGCCATCCAGGACCAATATGCCGACGCCTCCATCGGCAACGTCACCGGCTCCAACGCCGTCAACGTCTTCCTCGGCATCGGCGTGGCGTGGACCATCGCGGCCGTCGTCTGGCGCTCCAAGGGCATGGCGTTCAAGGTGGACCCGGGAAACCTGGCCTTCTCCGTCACCCTCTTCACCATCCTGGCCGTGGTGTGCGTCATCACGCTGCTGTACCGGCGGAGGGCGACGGTCGCCGGCGGCGAGCTGGGCGGGCCGCGGACTTGCAAGATGGTGACGTCACTGATGTTCGTCTCGCTGTGGCTGCTTTACATCCTGCTGGCTTCACTGGAGGCCTACTGCCATCTACCTACGTTTTAAACAGCAGGGGGGAGGAGAGAGAGGGGGAGACACACTGCCAACATGAAGGGAGAGAGGGAGACGGGGGAGGGGAGGGAGGGGAGGGAGGGAGAGGGAGGGGGAGGGGAGAGAGGGAGGGAGGGAGAGAGGGAGAGAGGGAGGGAGGGAGACGGGGGAGGGGAGGAAGAGAGAGAGGGGATGAAGAGAGAGAGGGAGGGAGGGGAGAGAGAGGGGAGAGAGGGAGAGAGAGACCCACTGCCAACATGAAGGGAGAGAGGGAGACGGGGGAGGGGAGGAAGAGGGAGGGGAGGAAGAGAGGGAGGGGAGGGAGAGAGGGAGAGAGGGAGGGGAGGAAGAGAGGGAGGGAGAGAGGGAGAGAGAGACCCACTGCCAACATGAAGAGAGAGAGGGAGACGGGGGAGAAAGAGAGAGGGGAGAAAGAGAGGGAGGGGAGGAAGAAAGGGAGGGAGGGAGACAAAGAGAGGGAGAGTCTTCATGTAAACTGGATTGATTCTTATATTTTTAATGGAAAACTTTAAATTCCCTCTTTTTAAAGTCCAAAACGTTCCTGTTTATTGTGAAATGCTAAAACTCTGAGCATTTTCTTCTGTTAGCATTTTGAAAACAAACCCATCGACTCGACATGATGAAGGAATTAAAGGAGCAGTGTGAAGTTCTGGAGAGATCGATCCTCATTGGCTGATTTTTAAGGACGACACAGTTTCACACTGTTGTATTGTGTTTATATGTGGCGGACCCTGCCACCTTTCTATCTTCAAACAGTGTTCTGGGAGCTTCTCTTCCTACATTTCTATAATTACCTCATTAATATTGTAAATATTAAAATTCTGAGTTTGAATTTGTCTCCCAAACTACACACTGCTCCTGACTTATAGCATGAATGAAGGTTTCAAAGAGTGCTTTAATGTAGCTGATCATCGTTAGTGGAGGGCTCGTTTGATTGGACGACGACGAGCCTCTGAGGGGAAACAGGTGGAGTTAAAGGAAGAGGGTGACAGGTAGAAGTGGAAGCTGACGGCGTGAAGAAAGGAAATGAAGCAGAGTAGATGGGCAGAATATCCTACACCCTCCCCCCTCTCCCTCCCTCTCCCTCTCCTCCTTTCACTCCCTCTCCCTCTCTGGTTTGACTCCCCTCTTCACTCGGAGCTCTCGACCCGGCCGACCACACAGAACCACCCTTCGGGCCCTCAGGTGAACCTGCAGCCGACGACCACTCATGAACTTGCGGGCGAACCTGCGAGCTAAAAACTGACCCCTCTTCTTGTCTCCGTCTTCTTTTTCTCCTTCTCGTCCTGAATACACTGTGCGACATCCTCCTCACCCCACAACACTCAGATACTGTACCTCCCCCCCTCCCCCTCTGCCTTACTCCTCCCTCCCTGTAGGAACCGTCTCAGAGTCGTGATAATGAAACGCCGTAGTCGCCATCCTCTTTTTAAACGAGCCAATCCCAAGTCCCGCTCCTCGGACGCCAATCAGCAGCCTCATTGATCCCGCGGAGGAGACGAAGCTCCTCCCCTTTTTTTCTAAACTTTTCAATGGCGTCACGTGTTGATGTTGTTACCGTGCAATTGTAAAAATAAAAGACGTATCCTATAGTCTGGACAGATGAGTACAGAGAGTTACAGCAGCTGATTGGGACGATCAGAAACCTGGAAGCAGCCGAGAGAAGATAAAAACCTGGAGGAGCAACGAGCCGTCCACGAGAACGAGCTGTCCTTCTTGCACTGCAGAAGCATTGTGCACTACATATTGTGATGAACACTGTTTACACTTTAAAGATGCATTCAATGTCAGGAGGAGTCAGCGGGGAAACCAGACCCAGGCAGGACCAATCAGAGTGGACGCCTGAGGAGAAGAGGCGGTGACTGATGACGGTGACCACACCCAGTGTTACTAACTGTACATGATACTATAAGAAACTTTCATTGATGTGTGTGAGGAAACACTGATATGTGATGTGTGTGAAGCCCCGCCCCCTTCTCTGAAAGCCCTGGAGGAAGATCCACGTCCTCCTCTTCCTCTGAAACACAGTTCAAGCAGACATTTTTATTAGATCCATCACAGGGGAAAGAAAACAGGCTGTTGGGATGACGAGATGATCACAGCCGGCTCGCTCTGCAGCAGCTGGAACGTTTTCACGGCTTCTGTTATCCAAAGATTCAAAGGAAGAAGGTGTCACAGATCAGTCTCAGCGTTTCACAGAAGCTGCAGAACAAGTTAGAAAACTGTTGGGTTTTTAAAAGCATTCTGATGTTTCCACTACCCATAAATGTGCTTCATCATTGGTGTTCATCATGAGTGTGTATGGAACGCTGTGCTCTTTATTTAGTCTTTGTGAACTGTTTAACTCCAGGCATGCTGTGAAAGTAACATATGAGAATATTTCACCGCATATCATCCGAAGTGAACCTTTCTGTTATTGTCTGTCTGAGAAGGTGTCACATCCACATTTACATTATGTCTGAGCCAGTTCTCCGGCGCTGCCCGGGGGGCCGGGCTGGATCTGGGCAGCAGGGACAACATATGGCTTGTCAGTGCGGATGATTGTTAAATGTATTCCCCTTGTTAACGACAGCATAGAGGGAAAAAGCCCTCAGCTGCCCTCAGATCTGTTTGTGTCCTCGTCAGAGAAAAACACTCTGTGGCTTTTTGTTGCTTCCACGTTGACTGACACTGACACGAGCCTGAGAACAGTTTACCTGCCTACAAAGGTGGAGATAAGTGGAAGCAGAGGTGTGTTGATCCGGCGGGGTGGAAGTGTCTGTATGTGTTACCCCCTCTCCTCAAATGTGACTCTTTAAATGCCGCACCAGTTCATTTCACCACCTGACAGCTTTAGAGATAACATCCCCAAAACTGTAATGGCAGAAAATCAGTGAACAATTGTTTTCCAGGTGATTTCAGTGAAGCTCAGTCAGGATGTATTGACGGGACTCTGGCCAGCTGCCACAACGCCGTTGTTCTGTTTCAAAGGAATATTTCTTGGCTGCAGTTATTGAACCATATTATGCTCGTCAGGGTTTTTCCTTTGGTAATATCGCTGTGTGAAGCATGTACAACGTGCTCGCAGGGCCGTGGCTGGGATTGTAGACGTACTGAGGTCATCAGGCGAATGTTTGTCAAACCCTCAAAAAGAAAGTTTATTTAGATCTCTGTGTAATTAGCTTTTGTGTAGAAATGTTTCCTTTTTGATGGACTGAAGCTAAAAGTCTAACAACAATAAGAGCGCTCAGCTACACTAGCATGTCAGGGAAGCTAAATGCTAACCAGCATGTTAGCATTGTCATTATTAGCATGCTGTCATGCTGGTTTAATGTTAGCCATGGTAATCATCTCCATTTAGCATGGTAGCATGCTAACTTACAGCTGAGGCTAATGGGAATGTAAGTTTTGTGCGTAGTGTTGGACAAATCAAACTTTTGACCACATGGTGGCGCTGGAGGAGAGAAAAAATGAATGTCAGTCCCTGAACTCACCGCAAAGACATTTCACTCGAAACCGCCAAAGTGAATGTCGTGGTGAAAAGAGGAGTCAGAGTTTAGAGTTTAGCTTCCTGGTAACGTGGATTTTAGCACAAAATGTCACAGAAGTCCATTAAAAATCTGTAGAGATATTTACTGCGTTGTCATTGTTAGCGTGATGAGGCTAGTGTGGCTAAAAATACCCAAATAAGTTTCAGCTCCAGAACGTCGTCTTCCCACACAGATCTCTAAATGTCCCTGAGATAACAGACAGAACGTGACCTCAGCGCCTCCAGTCGCAGCCACAGCCTGCGTGCTCGCTGCAGGCAGCACGTCCTGACCGTGACAGTGAACCCACCGTGAAGCAGGTCATCAGCCCGACTGACGCGGCGGCGTGGCTCGTGGCCCGCTGACACGTCAGAACGCACGGCGGGCCAAACGTGTGTTTCTCAATGACTTCAGCTTCTGTAACAGTTGCCAGTTTAAGAATGAGTGGGCCAGATAATAGTGCTGCTGACGCCACAGGAACACAAGAATACTGGGCCTGATTTAGAAACGGAGGCTTTTTAAAGGTTGATAAGCCTCGCTGGAGGGCGGCTGCGTGTGTGTGTGTGTGTGTGTGTGTGTGCACACGCACACTTTCCAAGTGAGCGAAGAAATGCAACCATATTTTTAGTCTCTTGCCTGTTGCTTAGCGACCATCTATCAGTAAGTCGTTGTCTTCTTGGCTGTTGCTGGTGTGTGTGTGTGTGTGTGTGTGTGTGTGTGAATCGTTTGATGTTTCTCAGTTTGTCTGCTTGCTCTTCTTCTTCTTCTTCTTCTTCTGTCAGTGTGACGACAGTTCTCATTCATTGTTTCTTTCTGCGGGTGAATTCAACATTTCTCTCACCGTTTCTGTAACTTGTGTGTTCCTCGTGCCTCCTCATGTCTGCATGTGTGTCTGTTGTGTGTAGATCTGCATGCGTATTTGTGCCTTTGTGTGAGTGTGTTTGTGTGTGTCGGTCGGTGTTGTAATCTCCTTACAGGGGCTCGCCCTCTGTGTCCCTGGCTGAGGCCCGTATACGCTAGATTAATGAATTAGAAAGCCGACCTGACCCGCAGCTAAAAGGCCTGGAAATTAGATTCTCCCTGTGTGTGTGTGTGTGTGTGTGTGTGCGTGTGTGTGTGTGTGGGATAAGATGATAATAGATTTGGCTGTCGATCAGGACTAGGAATAGATGGCGGTGTGTGTGTGTGTGTGTGTGTGTGTGTGTGTGTGCGTCCACACATTAAGGTCGCTGACTCCACATCCTCTGATTGGCTCACATACAGACATCAGTGATAAGTGAGACACATCTACTGTACACAGAGAAACCGTGAAGATCAATGAGGGAATCGATCAGGCAGCACACACACACACGAGCACGCTGTGTGTGGAGGCGTTGGATCTGTGACGAAACTACAAATATTTCACTTCATCACAGGTGCAAAATGTAACTTTAACACATTCAGAATTCAACTGAAATCAACAGAATGTGAGAGAATGACATGTTTTACTTCATGTCTATGTAATGTGTTGCAGAGATAGCATGCTAACAGCTAGCTACTAGCCAGTTTGTTCTCCAGGAGGTGATCCGTCTGATCATAATTAACACCAACGCTGCTCCGAGCTCCCAATCCAGGTAGAGTCAGTTATAGTGACTGCTAGCTGCACGGTTAACTGAGCTAAGTAGCTAACGGTAGCTACGGTTAGCGGCGGTTACCCTGGTGATATGCTAACCCACATTTGATTGGTGTCTGACTTTGACAGGTGTCAGTTGTTACATATTGCACCTTTAAATTGATTAGAACACGATTGCAACGGTGGCTTGAGATCAAAACTAAACATATTTATTCAAAGTGTACGGTTGATTTGCTGTGTGTGTGTGTGTGTGTGTGTGTGTGTGTGTGTGTGTGTGTGTGTGTGTGTGTTAGGGGCGTTTACAGACATCACTACCTGTATCTGAGCTTGAGATATAAAGATTATTTTTAAAAGTATTTATATTGTGGTGAAGCTGGAGTAAAGACTGGTGGCTGCCGTCACGTTAACATGTTTCATACCGTGTGTTCGACAACACACGAGCTGTTACACAACAGATTTATGGTGTTAGTCACATTTCAACGTCTCTCAGCTGAACATGAACACACGCTGATCACTGATATCTTTTGTCAGGTCTAATATTTGATTTATCTGCTAAAACATCCAGCAGACGTACGTGACGGACCTGCGTGTGCTCGTCAGCTGCCACACACCATGAACTCCGTCACTGCTGTTGTACACTTTGACAGATGATGTAAAGAATTTAATTTCTGAATACAATGATGATATGAACTCGTTTGTAAAGATCCATAGATTATATTGTTTGTATGTTGCATCATGTGTGTGCGAGTGTGTGTGTGTGTGTGTGTGTGTGACGTTTAAACCTTGTGTTAATCATCTATTGATCAGCTGTTATTTGCCCTCCCTCTCATTTACCTTATAAATATTGATCTGTTTTATCACGTTATATTTATTAATCACTTCTTATTTTACTCATATATCCTGCAGCCCTATGTTGAGCTCACAAAGTGCTTTTTAATATAAACATCTGCTGTTTTTCATGTGTTTTATTATTATTGTAATATTGAACTTTATGTTGCGTTTGTTTCAGTTGTTTTGTGTCGTTTTGTTGACGAGCCCTCAGAGAGCAGAGCAGGTTAGCATCGCAACACACGACAGAGCGCTCTCATCCTTTTTATTGTGTGTGTGTGTGTGTGTGTGTGTGTGTGAGAGAGTTTTCTTCATATCATTCCGTCCATGAGTGTGTCGCTGCATGAATTAAACTCATACTGAATACAGTGTTGATGTTGGAAATGTCGTAGTAAAGAGTGAAGTATTTTTAAAAGCTGAAAATGACATGACATGAAAAACGATCTAGATGTTTACAAAGACCAAACTTTTCTTTTCTCTCTTCTGTTTTTCTTTTTCTCGAAGATGAAATTAAACTTGACTGGCAAACGCTCAAACTCGGTGTGTGTCTCTTTTCTGCTGACGGAGTCGAAACTCAATTAAGTCTGAAATTATTTTTTAAAATGAAGTTGCTAATTTCACTGAATGCTTCACAATCAGCAAATGGACTGCAGCATGTAATCATGTTGGGGCTGAATTGATTAACTGATTGCTAAACTAGCAGCAGCTCTGCTTTGTTTGTACTGGCAAGCGTTCCTAATTAATTCTGAAGTTCAACTAAAGCTTAAAAAATAAATACTGCAGCCTCGTCTCAAAGTCAGTGTGTGAAATCAGGTCACAGGCTGCAGACTGTTTCCTGTTTTGTTCTATGACAAAATATGTATTTTAAAATTGGCGGATGCTAACAAGTGGGACATTAAACACCATGATGCCGAACACAGACACTCACCCACCGCCTCCAGCTCAAACTTTACAACTTGTAGATGTTTAAAGTAAAACATGTGTAGTGTCGTGTAGTAAGAAGTTAAGTGGTGACAGCGATGTAGCTCGTTAGCACGTTCACGTTAGCTTTTTAAATTCTAGAGAGCATCACTTTATGAAGATTATGTTGCTAAACAAAACTAGCCGGTATCGTTTGGCTGTGGTGGCTCGTGTCGGTGCACACACACATATACACACACATATATACATAAATATATATATATACACTGACTCTCACTGAGCGCCGGACTGTACGTCGACGTCATATTGGATGTGGCAGCTCTGGTGTGAACTTTATAAAGCTCCTTCTACAGACTGCTATAAGTTACTGCCTCTCAGACCTGGGTGAGACTGGAGGAGCACTGAGCCTGATCCCAGAGCAGCAGGGTGACGTCCTGATACAACCAGCTGCTGTTGAACTGATGTTTGGACCGGACAACGACCTGATGGAGACACAGACGGACAAACTGAGACGGCCTGAACACAAACTCCTGTTCACTCAGCAGGGTGACACTAGGTTAGAAGTTTTGAGGTCGTGGGTTCAATTCTTGACTGAAATTTGAGGGTTGATGTTCAAAAAAGTGAAATCTGACAGAAACAAAGAGCTTCAGTCAGATCCAGTAGCTCAGGCTGGTGAAAGCCCGGTCAGCAGTTCTGAGGTTCAGTTCTTATGATACTCAGTGAAGACTGAAGGTTGTGGGTTCAAACCTTGGTTGAGTTTTGAAGGCGTCCACCTGTCTGATCCAGCAGCTCAGGTGGACTCTCTACAGGTGGGAGTTTGATATCAGCGACTTTTAAAGAAAACTTAAAAGCGCTCAGAGAAAAGATTTGTGAAAAGAGCCTGACTCTTTATAAAGTTACTGCTGAGAAGTGAAAACATCTGAGACTCGGTGGTTGTTGCATCCTGTTAGCTCAGCAGAGTAAAACCAGGGCTGGAAGTTCAGAAGTCATGGGTTCCAGTCCTGATTGAGTTTGGGTTTGATTCTTATAAAACCCAGTGAAGTTTGAAGTACGGAGTGAAGGGTTCCCAGTGGATTGGTAGTGCGGCGGGTCTGTTCCTGACCTGCAGTCACCACAGAGGTGCTTGCACAGGTTCGACTCCCGCCTTGGTCCTGGATTCACTTCTCATTTGGAAAGAATGTTTTTAATAACATGGAAAGAATTGTGCAAAGACAAGGTGGCCCTGATGTTGCTGACCCAAACTGAAAACCAACTACCATATTAAACTATGATAATACAAAATATATATACATATATATGCAAAGCAGGATGTCCTGGTGTCTGTCTGCAGTTACTGAGTAATTCTAATTCACTTTGCTTGTTATCATGTTTATTCAAGTGTTCACACGGCTGGAAACATGCTGCAACACGGCTGCAGAGACCAAAGACAGAACAGAAAAATGAGAACAACACTTGTTATTCTCAGTAAGTTGGTTTCTGAGGGCTAACAACAACAACAACAACAACATTTGTTCTGCATCACTCAGTTTCTGCTACGTGTTCAGAGCCGAGCAAACATCTCCAACCTGCACTCAGTGATTCATTTACATCTGCTGCCGCCTGAGCTGAAAGTCAAGTGACTCAATTTGTTTCAATACAAACACATAATTAAAGGGAAGTCTACCAACATTACACAGGAAGGTCAGTAGTTCTACTGAGTCTGCAGAACATAAACGCTGTGTCGTGTCTTTCTGAGGTCAGAAGAGCTGCTGATGATGTCACAGCTCTGTCATGAGGGAAGATCATGATGTCTGACGACCTGCTGACACGGAGTTTAAAGACGTGAGCAACAACTATTCAAACAAAATCCTGATATTTGTGACATGATGTGAAAAGTAGTCACCAGTGTTTGTGGAGCTCGAGGTCAGAGTATCTCGGCCTCGCTGCCCCGTTTGACCCTCGTTCACCCGCAGTATCAGCTGATGATGGTCGGACCGTCCAGCACCGGTCCAGACTGAAGTCCCTCAGCATCTAATCCATGACCGGACATTATGACATTCCTGGTTCCCACGGGCTGCTTCCTCCTGACTTCAGTGATGATACATCAGCGTTATGCTGCTAGCTGCTAAACAAGCATTAGCACTGTCATGTGATCATGCTAATCTTAGCATTTAGCTCAAAGTGCTACTGTGTCTGAGGACAGAGAGCCGCTTTATAAACTGAACACCAGCATGGGAACAATATAACCACACCGTTATATGGTGTTGAGCCTCAGAAAGGTTGATTTTTAAAAAAAAAAAATGTGTTGTATTACTTTTTCAATTACGTGTTTAAATTTGCTTATTTTATTTAATATCTATGAGGCTGTTATAAGATCGTAGTTGTTGTCAGTGTCACCAAAAACTAGACAATTCTGTTACAAGGCATTTTTTATGCAAACCTTAATTGTATAAATGAAACTGAAAATATGTTTGATATAATATAAAATACAAAATTACATGATAATACAAAATCAGGACAGAAACTCTGACACGCTGGTCACCTGACGTTTAGATAACAAACCAACACGTTGTTATTTAAATTCATTGCTGACTGCAGCAGCAGAGTTTCTGAATGTGAAATCCTCAGATTCTTTCTAAATGGTTTGTAGACGTAACTGACTGATAATTCTCAGGCTCCAGCTTTGAGCTGTAAGTTGTTTGTCTGGTTCCATCCAGCTTCTGGTTCTGTGTGTTTGTAGGTGGAGACGAGGAGAGACGAGGATTATACCTCAGAAACAGACGGACGCATGTTGTGTTGTTGTTGTATTCTTGTACAGACGAGTGAAGCTGATGGTTGACGGGGTTTTTGTCACAATGATCCTTTTCAGGACTCGCTCAGGTCCTACAGGCCCGACGGGACGGAGAGCCGGCTGATGACTTTAATGTCCTCACAGTTTTCAGTTTGGTAAATAAGAGGCACAGTTCTATACGGTCTGTGACGACGAGGATCTTTTGTCTGTTTTGTTTCTAAGTTGTTATGAGTCACATCCTCTGTCAGTATATGAAAGTGCACATTAACAGAAGAACAGACGTCCTCCTGCAGGATCCTCTCTCGCTCTTTCCAAGGTTCCTCCCATGTTTCTGTTTGTGATTTCTGTTAATGGAATAATTAAATGAACTTGACTTCCACATTTGCAGGTGATTAATTTCACTTCAGGCCTTTTTTTAACTTGACTGGTCACACCACAGGAATATATCACACTGTACCAGCACTGTTACTCTGAGACATCTCACGGCTGTCTGAACAGGGAACGACTCTGATTCCCGAACATTTTCTCTCTGCAGTGAAACAGCAGCCAAAAGGTCAAATTAACAACCCAGAGGGCTCAAATCATGAAGGTTCAAATCAAGCAAACAATGAGGCCATTAAAAAGACTGTGGGGGGTGATGGGAGAGGTTCTGACCCGACCCGACCCGACCAATCATAAGACCATGAGTTCATGGTTCCGTCCTGGCTGATGTCAACACTCACATCGTTCTAAGAGACGAATTCATGACCTCATGTGTAAACTGACAAACTCCTGAATACAACAAGATGCAAATATATCTCATACTGTAGAGATGTGAAGCTGCAGCGTGCTGATTGGCTGCTGTACGTTCTGACAGTGTGTCATGTGAACGGGTCGCTGGTAGTGATGAACCCGTCCTCAGACCTACGGAACCTTTTTCAGATCACTGCTTTGATTTTACAGCCAACTTTCCTGCTGGGGAACTCAGTCTGTGGACCTCCATTCTGAAACTTCAAGTTTGGGATTACATTATTGGATTTGTGGGACCAGAACTGACCATATTTGGACAAGTGGGGGAAACTGTGGAGGTTATCCTGATTGAATGTGACTGAGACCAAAGAGGTGCTAGCGACAAGCATCAACCACATTTAAGGAAACACTCCTTGATTGTCCCTTTTTACTCTAAATGGACCATAATTTACTAAATGAACATCAAGCTGTTTTGAAGACCTGACAGAAGAGATCGAGACCATAAACTCACCAGGAAACTGTTAACTGAGGTAGTAAATCAAGTCAGAAGTCCGGTCGTATTCTCATAAGCTTACACACAATAAGACTTATTTTTGAAACCAGTGGAGTCGTTTGTGTCACAGACCAGAAAGCTTCATATATTCTGTACAGTTGGTGGTTTTACTTCAGTCCAGTAAGCTCTAATAGAATATCAGCTATTTACGGAGCCCGGTAAGGAACATGGATGAAAAAACAAAACAAAACAAAACAAAACATGCACTTTTTGCGAGATCTCGCAAAAGTTTTGCGGGATCTCGCAAAAAAAGTTTTAATTTAGGTGAATGTATTTCCAGGTCAGGGAAACCAAAAACAAAACAAACAAATACTAAAATGGAGCGCGCACACCCGAGGGAGAAGTTTATAGAGTTTTATTTTGAGATTGGCCTCAAATATAAAGACATTAAATCAGTGCTTGGCAGTAAACACGGTTTTCTCATATCTGAAGAGACTACTAAACACAAAGGGACTCTTTCGGTCTCTTTCGTGCGGTCCTGTCTGAATTCATTAGCAACCAACTGAATACTCTGGACAGCTTCACGGGAACCGCTGGATGTACGCCATGATTGTTGGACTGGCATAACTTAACGTTAGAGCAGGGAGGCGATGAGCGCTGACATTAGTTTAAGCTAGCGTAACATTAACGCTAACTCCATTTCCCCCTATATTAGTCCCAGGCTCTGTGTTGTTACGTCCTTGTCTCTTTGCATACACATAATGTCCTCTTTTGGGACCTCTCGACCGCAGGAAATGCTCCAAATCCTCCTCCATGACTTTTTGCTGATTCCCAAATGGCCGAGTGACCGCGAGCGACCAGCAAAGTCTTACAGATTTTGCGGGATCTCGCAAAAAGGACTTTTTCTTTGGACTCATCTGTTTTCCACAGACCTTAAAAAGGAAATTCTTAGTGAATCACGTCCACAACAAACTGGACTTTGGTGTCTGCACTGACTGACATGTGAAAGTCTAAAGTTGTGCTATTTGTATGCAGATTCAAGCAGCTGGGCAGATATTCAGCATCAGCAAATACAGAGTTTTAAAAACGGGCCTCTACGGAGCCCTCAAGTATTTTCAACACCTCTTTGAAATCATAATGGAACGGACAGAAATATATAAAGTAAACAGCTCAGGTATTAAAGAGGCCGTAAACATGATGGATTCAGGCTTTCAGAGCAGCGGAGGCTCAAAAGTGCAAAGACTCTTGAATTAATTTTGGAATAGCAGGAGACTTCTTCGGCCATTAAAGGAACAATCTGCATATTTCATAGAAGAAGAAGTGAAAGCTGCACATGCTGATCTGTGCCTGTATCTGTATTATTCTGAGCAGCAATATTATAAATAGATAACAAATAGAATCGACCTGTATATACTTAATATTGTACAATATGAACAGTGTACTTATAACCAGTGTGGCAACACAAATTCACACGACTCACTCTGCTTGTGCCGCTGCTGGCTAACGTTGGTAACTGTACATAACAAACTAGACATGTTAATGTCAACGGCAGAAACATATAAAACAGTTTTTATATAAAATGTCATCATGGAACAAAATCCATCTAAAATTGGATGTTAATACAGTTTCATTTAACCTGCACGTCATGTAAATGATCAGGAGAGCCTCGGTGAAATGCATGCTGGGTAATATGAGGCCAACCTGTAAACTCTTCTTGTTCGTGCGTCAATTTAAACAATAATCTCAGTCAACTTACAAAACAGCCTCACAGTTAATTATGTCAGTGTTCCTCTGTTTTCTCAGCTGTTATCTAACCTGCAACATGAGAGAGAACATCATCGTATTTATAGAGCTGCCAGAGGGGAGTGATGCTGTAGACACACACACACACACACACACACACCTACACACACACACACACTCACACCTGGGACCTGACCAGCACAGCCGCTGTGTTGCTCTGTTGGCCAGTAAACATCTGTACTGTGGGATCCTGATGTGGAGCAGCAGCAGCGTTTCCACTCGCTCTGCGTTACAGTCCAGGTGTGTGTCGCTCGTTAGATTCACTTCCCAGGCTGACCTCATTAAGGAGAGACATATCCAAACTTTGAAATACTTCATGTTTATAAATATATATGTATTTCTACCCTTTTTTGTTCTTCTCTGTCAGTTTCTGAAGAGAAAAGTGGCAGCTGTTATTCCCACAGCAGCCCTGCGCTAACCACGACGGCGAGACACGTCTCCATCCTCCGCTGGAGGAGAACGAGACGGAGAGACGGAGAGTAAACACAACCGTCCTGAGGGAGAGGGAGAGGAGTGGAGGAGCAACAACAAGGAGGAGGACGCAGACTGAGACGGACAGGAAGAAGGACAAAGTGTGTGAGGAGGAAGAGGAGGAGGAGGAAGAGGAAGAGGAGGAGGGAGAGGAGGAGGAAGAGGAGGAAGAGGAGGAGTGTGAAATGTGAGCAGAATGTGAGACAAACAGACAGAGAGAGAACGAAATAAACAAAGTGAAGCATGAGAAAGGAGTGATGGAGTCGCTGTTGACACAGATTCCTCCTGTGGGACGAGGAAGCAGACAGGAAGTGACACGCTACATTGATTGTCTCTCCTCTCCCGGGTCCCAAATGTTTGCCTCGACGCAGAAACTGATTTTGACACTTGGTAGTCGGTTAATTGGCTGTGCAGTTTTAACAAACAGCTTCGTATTAGTATTCACTGAAAGTGGAGATCATGGAGTTTATTTATGAAGAGGAGACGCAGCAGATGGAGCAGCATGACGATGTGTTTCCTGGAACTGGAACAGACGAAGATGTGCTCTCATCATATGAATTCATAGAAAAGCTGATTGGAGGATTTTCTCTGTATCATAAACTCATCTGCACTCTTGAAGCGTCGACGTTTGTTGAGGGAAAGTGATACAGCGCCGATACAGCTGCACACATGCATGTACAGGCATCAGAGGTGACAAAATGACAAACAAACAAATCTGTGATCGAGGATGCTTTTTCCTGTTTTACCTGGACAAAGATAAAGCCAATAGGAGCGTCTATGCCCGCCCTACATCCTACAGCAGCCAATGAGGGCTCCTGTAGCCCAGTGACCCTCTCTGTCTCCTCTCTCCTCCACTGACGCTCCAGCATCCGCGTGATCGATGCTTCATGCAACGAGACTGAACTTGGACTGTGTCAGACTGCATGACGTGGACTCACTGTGTGTTTGTTGTGAATATAGATTCAGGACAGACGCACTTTAGGACAAAAAAATCAGCTTATAATCTTCAAAAGAGTCTAAAAATTGTGCCTGTCCTCCAAATTATTGAATGTACTTTGAGCCTTTCAGGATATATTTACTTACTTTTCAAAGATGAAGACGAGGTTTGACAGGTTGTTTGACTTCTGCCATGTTTATTACTATATATTGATAAATATACTATACATTATTCATATTTCTACCTATTATTACATATAAACACAATGTTAATTCCTGAAAACTATTTCTTTATGTGTTCCTTTGAGGTCACAAGAACAGTCTCCTCCCATCGCCTCCAGCTCATGTCCTCTTCATCCAATCACAGCCTGACACAAAGACAAACTGTAACCGTGTTCTCGCTCTCTCCTGTCAGTCAGCTGTCGTTTCAGCACAGCGACACACGTCCAATCAACACTCAGATCAAAAGTTCCCTCCAATAAAGTCGTCCCACATCAGCAGCATCGTCACTGTTTTTATCTTTCTCTGATTATTAGCTGAATGTCCATGTAAATGCAGCTAATGACACGTTCCATTATCTCCTTATGAAGCTGTTACTGTTAATATGAAACATGAGCATCATTATGAGCCGTGTTCCTGACAACCTGAGGAATACCAGTTAAATATGTATTCTCTTCTTAGCTCGCGGAGGACTAACACGAGGACTATCTGAGTCTGTAGCTGCTGAATGGTTCATTATATCCAGCAGCTGGTTGCTTTGTGTGTCTGCTGAGCGTACAGTCGGTTTATCAGAGCCTGTTGGCTGAAAACAACCGTCTGATGACACTGATGAGACCAGAACTGGGAAGTTTACGGGTCACAAAACCAACATAAACTCCACAGAGCTGGGGACAATTACATAGTCGACTCCCGTCCTGTTCCACATGCTGACTTGGTTCACTATTAAAACAGAAGTAATGAAAGAGCGGCTCTAAAAGGTCCAACAAACGGCTTTATAAGATTATATTTATATATTTACTGCAGATAGACTCCGACTGTAGCTGAGGATCAGTCAGGTCGTCTATATTACATCTATTAATAATTAAACGTTTATGTTTGTAACGTTATGAATTAAAATACATACCTATTTAAATACAAAATCCTATCTTCTTTAACAGCTTCGCTCGGGGAGTTTAATTTCTCTGGCTCAGCTTAGTTAGCTAAGAAAAATGTCAGAAAGTGGATCAAATATTTAATATCTACTAAATATTAAATGCCCAAGAACAAAAACTGAAAGAACCAGAGAGAGAAGACAGTGATGTCTATAGGATGAAAGAGGACGTCCTCCTTTAGTTCTGAGAAGTTTGGAAGGATAAAAAGAAAGAGCGTGTCAGCGAGGAAACAGAGCAGGAGGACACAGCGACCGACGACTGAGAGGACGAGGACGAAGGAGGGATGAAACGAAACAGATGCAGAGCAGACGGACGTGGCAGACTGCTGGAAACATGAGGGATAAAGGAGCTGTGGAGGAAATGAGACTGACAGGAAGAACAGACAGATGAGAGGAAAAGACGGATGAGAGAGGAATGATGAGAACATGTTTCTCTGGTTGGGACTGAAGTGTTGTGAGGAGGAGAAGGGAGAGTGTTCGGATACGCAGCTCAGGAAGAAGAATTCTGTTTTATCTGGAGAATGCAGATGAAGGAAAGGATGGAGAGAAGGAGGAAAAGAGAGAGAGAGAGATGATTCTGTGGAATGGAGAAGAGGGGAAGTCAGAGCGAAGCTCACAGGCCACATGACCATTAGTTCATGAGGTTGTGGACATTTGGAAATGACGCAGGTGATAATCAGAATGCATTACAGAGTCCAGACATAATGTGCATAATCTCCCAGACCAATTGGCTCCTCTCAGACTCTATTGTGTCACTGATTACTGAGGATCTGCAGCAGGTAATCAGCCATCGGTGACGGATTATATTCCCAAACTAACCTTTACGACCCCGCCGAGCAGCGACGAGGGATGAAGGATGGAAGAGACGAGGCAGGAAGAGAATCAGAGAAGTGATGTGAGGATGAAGCTGCTCGCTGGCTGATGATGTCAGAGTCTTTCTCTGCTGAGAGAGGCGTGTTTACATCAGGCAGACTCAATATTCCTGATCAATATAACTAAATTACAGTGACGAGTGCTTCATGCAGATCACTGCAGAGATCCAGAGTAACAAACAGTATTCCTCACATGGCGGTGGGCGGAGCTACCAGGTAACCATCACCAGGTGCAACATGTTCACCATGCTGCCTTTCTGAAGCATGAGTAACATTATTTCTCTAAACCAGTTCAACCACTTCAGAGCTCCTGAACACAAACTAACGTTATAATAACTGCTCGCTCACCTGTAACACACTTTTGCTAACCAGTAGCTATAAAGACAAAGCTAAACACTGGAGTTAGCATACAAGCTAACACGCTACATTTAGCAGCAAGCTACGTAGCTCGACTGCAACATCATATGACGATATGTGTTACTGCCAGTATTACTGTAACCGCCGCCATCTTATCCTTGTGGTTAAAACAGAATGAAACATATATGAAGCAGGTGTTCTTACCTGTCCAGCAGAAAAGTCCTGACAGATCCTGCAGCTCCTCCCCCTCTGAAATGACGCTCTGATATTTATCCTTGTTTTCTCTCTGGCTCGGTCCAGTTCTTTGTTTTTACTCTGCTTTTCTTCTTCAGTCTTCTTATTTCTTCTCTTTGACGGGCGATGGTGAGACATGATTCTGCTCTGTTGTTGTTGTCTGTTCTCCGCCATTATTTACAGTTTGAGTTTGAGCCTGAACAGGAGAGTGATTGACACTTGTCAGACACGCCCCTCAGCTCTGATTGGTTGTATTAACCCAGGAGCGGTGGATGAGTGCAGATCAAATTACAGCCACTGGGTGGAGCCACAGACAGCTGACCTGTATCTGATTCTACTGTCAGATCATAATGAGGATTTTAGTAAATATAACAAAGAATAGTTACAGACTTTAAAGGTTTAAGTGCCTCTCAAGATGACTGTGATTACATGCAAACATAGAAAGGTCTAGAAAATCAGACTACAGGGGAAATAATGACAGTTTGATGAAAGATATTTTAATTACAGTTTTATTTGATTATTGATTTCCAGAGAAATCTTCAAGAAAGAACACGTTTAAAAACTGCAGAGAACTACTAACTTACAGTTTGTCTTCAGATCCTGACATCAGATATCGTTCTCCAGAATGAGTCATCCAACCTTTACTGATTCAACTGCCACTGCAAAGTCATCAAACCTGTTCATTTCTACACTACAGGGGGATGAGATGAGTACTAGTGTGTCCTTTAAACTACCCACAGCAACTTTCCACTACATGAGCAAGATGGAGTCAATAACAAGTTTTTCTTAGAGTCTTCTTTCTGTAAATCCCATCTCTTGTTTAAAAAGAGTGTGAAGGCAAAATAAGTCTTTCGTTTCCAAGACACTCACAGAACATGCACAGCAGAACGTGTTCAATAACAGACACTTTTCTTTACTAATGAAAGGAGGTCTGAGATGAGTCAGAGGAAAGAGAACCAGATCCCTCATCTTCATCTTCATCTTCATCACACACAGACACACACAGCAGGCGTCACAGGAAGGTTTAAGTTTATTACTGATATTCAGCCATATAGTTTATATTAATCATGACAGAACAATTAAATATTACATCCAGATCATTGTATAGTATTCCCTTTATATCCAACAGTCATATACACTACATACACAGTGTCAACAGAACACACTACATATCTCGTCTAATGTATAGTCATGCTTTCCTCACTATCCGCAGTGCACAGACACGACTGCTGCTTTTAATTACTTGAACTAATCCAAAAGTGAAAGATGGACTCTTTTATTGGGTGAAACTGGAGGAAGGGAAGTGGGACAGAGGGGGAGAAAGAGGGAGAAAGAGGGAGAACAACCATGACAGCCAGCGGCCTCAGGGTGGGCCTGAGGGGAGCCGGTCACGCCAACTGTCTAATAAGACTAAAGTCAGCGAGCCTTTGTGTGTGATGCTGCAGCGGGTTAGCGCGGTGTCTAATGGTACGGTACGCTGCTGTGTTCCTGTCACAGTATGATATTGTGCGTGTCTGCTTAAATGAGTGTGTTCAACATAAACAGGACAGGAAATAACAGAGGTTAAAGCTCGCGACTGACAAGAAACAACCCCCGGGCTCCATTCTGGTGGGAAGGAAACTGGCTAACGGCGTTAGCATTCTGGCTGCGCTTCTCTCTGCGTGCCAAAGCAGCACTGGCCAATCAAGAGCTGAAGAAAAGGAGAACATATACCGGCTGTTGTGGTGTCATGGTTCACAGCGGACGTCAATACAGATTCTCACTCAAAAGCTGATATCCAAATATGTCGCCTCATAATTTTATTCTAAGGATTATACTGGCTTCTCAGGAGTTTGACCCACTTTACATACAAATCTGACGAGATTACAGGAGTAACTCTGTGACTGTAGCACTATATGAAGGCACATGCTAATGATTTACCACGTTAGGTAATCACAGGTAAATATTATTACCCAAGTAACAAGATAAAGCTTTGAGCATTTTTCTTTTATCTTAATAGTGATAATATCTGTGGACACACAATAAGGACACACTGTAGTATCACCTGTCAAATGTGCTAGCAAACAGTTGCTCAATTACACATGAACCATTAGCATTGTTCTACTAAATTTGTGGCCTACAGTGCAGATGCTAATGATTTAGCATGTAGCATGTAATGCCACAGATAAGTAGTAGCTTAAAGGAATAAGACTAAACATGATTATCATACAAATTTAGCCACGTTTCATGCTATGTTGTACACAAGACTGACACAGTATCACCTTTCAAAGGTAAATGCACAAGCTAATGTTAGCTTATTTACACACCAAACATTTAGAATTTTATTTGAGTTGTGTTTTTGGCCACACTGTTTTTGGTTTCCAACATCTGTCTTTGTTAGCCGCTACACTCTCTTGTTAGCTAACGGCTAACTTTGTCTGACAGGCGAGATAAAGTGAGCGACGCTTAAACGCAGCGGAACTGAAGAAGTTCAGTCAGTGCAGCTTTACGTCTGATTTCAATCAACGGCATAAACATTAAAATGAAAATAGAACTTTTGTATATTTTGGATCATAAAAGGTGATTTTGTCTCACTAACAGTCCAGAACATCACGTCCAGTCTCAGAGCTAACAGCTAACAGCTAGCTGATCACACTGGTGTCACTTCTTCTCACAGAAGATCAAACTCCCCAAAAACATCAAGTACTCCCTGACCATAAACACATATTTATGTTCATGTATATTCATACTTTTGTGTTACCTGATTTATTGAGACTATTTAAAGTACTTTTGAATGACAGTTTTTGTTTCTAATATTTAAACATTCATACTGCTACTCCTCATAGCATCCATACTGTGGTTACTGTAGTCGCTAGTTGTTTAGCTTTAAAGAGTTAATGACACATTTTGCTGTAATATTGAACATCTGTTTATTTTTTCCCCATTACTCTTTGTCACCTGAGATAATAGTTTATAACTGTATATAATCTCAGTTTTGTGTAGAAAATGTGACGTGTGCCAGTTGATGTGTCGGCGGTTGATAGAAAGCTTCAGGTTGGTGGTTTGGTGAAAGATTAGTTTACAATTTATCTCAAAGACAGGGCTGAAGTCGGGAGCTGGCAGGTTTCAGGAGCTTAAAAAAGTCTGCTTCTCATGTATTTACTTATCCAGTTAAAAAAACTTCCTCTTGGTGCAAATAACACCAGATACAGAAAAGCTCAAGGTGAAAGATGAAAGTGTTTTCTGAGTGAGAACAGGATCCAGAGGGTTGTTACTGTGACGTGATGTTTCATCTCACGCATGAAGAAAACTTCTGCTAATGATGTTTAAATCTGACAAAAGTCTGTCTGAATTCTCTGCTGATGGACTCGCACTGACTCTACACAGACAGCCGGTCAGGAACGTGTCCACTTTTAGGGAAAATGAAGCTTTAGATTGGAGGAGACCGACGGTAGTTTCACCTCCGTCTCTACTGTACACAGTCAGAACTCACTGCATAGATTAGTGTCCAGGACGAGATCGCTGATGAAAACCATTAACATACTGTAGTGCAGCGCGGCACACTGAGCAGGACAGCCGCAGGTGAACGGGCCGGACATCAGCACACATCAGAAGGTCAGTGCCGACCCAGCAGGTGTGTGTCGGTGCCGCTGTCCTGCTGATGACCTGTAAGTTACAGCAACCACCTCATAACTGCGACTGGCCTCAAGTTACTGACTTTAAAGAAACCTGCTGCAGTCTGAGTCACAGCTCCACTCTCAGCTCAGCAGAGTGCTTTAAGATGCTCACACTGACTGTGTGCAACACACAGATACGTTCAATCTGCACGTTTTATATGTATCATCAACATTTCCATAACGTGGAACATAACAATCACATTACATGTACAGCGAATGAGCCGACACCTGGTGTGTTTACCTGGGCCACACGGCCTCGCTGTTCACTTCCTGTTTCAAACAGTAATTGTATAAAGATTTGGGAGAATTTCTTTGTTGCAACAGAGCTGCAGATTTTAAATGAGATGTTGTAACTTTTTCCAGACGTGTTTGTGGCAACTTAACAAGAATTAAAGCGAGGTGTCGGGACATTTTCAGGTTGTGTTTGTGGCAACAAACTAGCTTGTCATAAACTTTATGTCAAAACAAAATCTCGTCCCAATTCTAACCAACTGATTTCTGAACGTATGAAGCAGAGTTCCACAGAAACATGCAGAGCCAACATGTTTTCTCTGGACCGGGTCTGAATGTGTGACGGGGCGTGATCGGCTACGTTACGTCCTGCTGACTGTTTGGATTCATATATAAAAGGTTTCTTGAATCCCTAAAAACTTAAATAACCACAAAAGAAAAAGTTGTTAAAATTCCATTTAAATAGATGACAGTTTACAAAGTGTGTGTGAGGGGGTAATCAGACAGACAGGCAGCCAGCACTCACTGAGGGACGGAGGTGGGAGAGGACCAGTCCGACCGGGTCGCTCATCTCACACCTGTTCTCTCCCCTCGGCCTCTCCGGACCTCCGGCCCTCTTCAGCACTTGTGGTCAGTAGTAAAATTCACGTAAAACCAAACACATACACAGAATACATAAAACACAGAGTGGCATCAGGCCTCAGAGCCGACGAGACGGGAGGGAAAACATCAACGTGTTGCAGTAAAAAAGAAAAGAAAAGGAAACGTCTGCTGTGAAGGATGGAGACATGAAGCAGCAGCTCCGACAGAGACTAACAGAGGCAGTCAGCTCAAAGTACCGATTAGTTTGTGCATCACAATCACACATTCAACATTCAGCTGCAGTCTGAGACACTGAGGGAGTTACAGTCAGAGTTACATCAGCTGCTCCTGCTGCATGTTCACTGACAGTCAGAGGAGACACCTGGTGAAATGTGAGCGTCAGAAACTCACTTCTGCAGAGAGGAAGTGGAACTTTCTGAGCTGCTACAACACCTGGACAGAAATAACTGAGCAGATTACAGTGTTTCAGGTAGAAGGTGAAGGAATGCCCTCGTGTTCTGGCCTTTACACACACACACACACACACGCACACAGACACACACACACACACACACACACACACACACACACACACAGAGTTAGTGCATTAAAGTGTCACAGACTGTTGTTATCAGCTCACTGTGATGTCGTTCTGCAGGCGGAGAAAGTGGCAAACTCACTGCAGCAACTCACACAGACACACACAGACACACACACCGACACACACACACACACACACACTTCCATCCATCAGGAAGTGTTTCTGCCCCGACCAGCAGATGTCTCATCAAGAGATTAACACACACACACAGAGTTTAGTAATCTGCAATATAAAACTATTAAAGTTCTTCCATAAAGTGTGTGTGTGTGTGTGTGTGTCTGTGTGTCTGTGTGTGTGTGTGTGTGTGTGTGTGTGTTATGTGTTTCTAACAGAGTGTAGATTGGATGGGATGAGGATTTTCCAGATTTTCGGCCTCTGAACCAATAAGCTGTGTGTGTGTGTGTGTGTGTGTGTGTGTGTGTGTAAAGTGACTCTTACATCACTGACACTCTCCGTTCTTCACCTTCACACACACACACACACACACACACACACACACACACACACACACACACACACACACACACACACACACACTCGGGTCCAGATGGGTGTCTGCTGACCGCCCACCATGCCACCTTGTCTGGATTCTGATTGGAGGTTAAAAGGCCACAGACTTTATTCCCACCAATGACGCTGCAAATCCTCCTGACACAGGTGTGTGTGTGTGTGTGTGTGTGTACAGTCAGACAGGACAACCAGGAAGCTCAGACCACCAATTTAAAACACACACACACACACACACACACACACACACACACACACACACACACACACAGCTGAGGCTGCAGTGCCGCCTGCTGGTCATCAGCTGCTATTACAGCTGAACAATCGCTTCTAAACTCATTTTCATGTCTTTAAAATGAGATTTGGATAAAAATTCAGCTCACTTTTACTTTATATTCTGTCTTGATGCTCAAATGTGTCTCTAACTTTGAAAACCTTTGGTGTCATAGTGGAAAAGATGTTTGGTTTTGGACATTTATTTCTTGCACTCTGTGTTTTGAATTGTACCATGAGGCGATTATAAAGTAATCTCAGTTGTTATACGTTGTCACAAAGACTTTTTCCACCATTAAGGGTAATTTTCATAACTGTGTTCCTCTCTCAGCAGTTTAAATCTCACAGAAAGTTAAAATAAAGAAGTTAAAGCTGTTACAAACAGACAGACTTCAGCACAAACAGTGTCAACATAGAGCTGACGGTGGTGAACCCACAGCGACGCTCACTGAGCAGACAAACACGGGAATGATGCAAAGAAAAAGTACGAGCAACATAAAGCAACACAAAGAGACAGAACATGTAAAAAAAAAAAAAAAAAGTTTGGTTACGATTCGTATGAAATCTTCCAACAAACTGATGTGTTCTCTGACAAAAACAGCCAAATAAAAAATAATATAGCTCTGTAGACAAGAACAACAACAGTCTGTAATAAAAAACAGGAATAAAATTAGTTAATAATTAATATCAGTACTATCCCACATTATAATCATTATAGACCCCAGTTGAATGTATGCATTTTCCTTTTTACAATAGTTTTAACTGAAGGACATCTCCGCCTCGGACAGGACGGGAGTGGTGGACGAGGAAGTGGAATCGGCCAATGAGGCAGTGCTATTGTCCATGCTCCTGTTCCAGGTGCTGCGATTGGGCGTCGACGGGTACGACGGCGTGGAGCAGTTGGAGGGCGGGCCCGACCCGGAGCTGGGGGTCGGGCTGCTGTTGTTGGACAGGGACGAGAACAGGGCGTCCTTTCGGAGACCTTTGTTCTGGAGCTCCAGCTGAAGGTGCTGGCAGATTTCCTCCGGTAGTCGCTGATACTCGTCCTCCAGTTCTCTCTCCAGCTGAGACTCCAGCTGATCACAAACACCGGCAACATATCAACATATCATCAAGAGTTAAAATTATACATTGAGACTTTGGGAAATTCCCTTTATTGCTGAGCGTTAGATGAAAAGACTGATCGTTCTCATGTCTGTATGTTTATTATTTAACTAGAACAGGCAGGTGATGAGCTTAGCTTAGCATAAAGACAGGGAAGCAGCTAGCTTGATGGCCTAGAAAGTTTTTAAAATATATCTTTATACATTTATGTTGGTACAAACTAAACAAACAAGATATGTTTTAGAGATGCTCGCAAGTTTTTTACCTTTGGACAGAACTGGACTCGGGTTAGCATCCAGTCTGCATGCTAGGCTAGGCTAACTGCTTCCTTACTAATTATTTCAAAAACATTAAACTATTTCTGTTAAAGGCTGGCAGGCAAATTGTGTAACAGGTCATCATTTTTCCATTTTACACCCTTTTCAGATGAGTATTTTGGGTATCTGCTAAGCTAAACCTGTTAGCTTCCACAGCTAGGTCTTATTCTGTATCATGTATGGATTCAACTGCTACCTAATTTTGTTTATGTGGCCAGTTATCATATCGTAAATGTAAATTATTACAGAATTTCTCAGTTAATTATTGATTTCAAGAGACAGACCTACAACCAGATACAGCAACGAAATGGTGACGTTGCACTGAGCTAGCTAACGTCACAGCCAATCAGAGCTCAGATTAAATGTTAGCTTGTTAGCTCCCAATGAATCATGTGTTGTGTTCCGATATCCATACTTCCATGAGTACACTTAAACGTAGTACACTATCCACACTTACTAAGTACGCAGATTTCAGCAGGTGAGTATTGTTTCAAATCTAATACTCCGTGGTGCACTTACCGGAAATTACGATCGCGACAGCCGCCGCGGCGGCAAAAACATCCTGCTTTGAACGGTGAACATAAGACATCTACGGCTTTACTTTTTAACAATTACAATCCTACAATCCTGCAGTATGGCTCCGCTGCAGGCGCTGTTGTCTCAGAAGCTATTTAAAAAAAAAAATCCGAGCGGAGCGCCTCTGCCTGGCTCCGCTTCTTCCGCTACGTAGACAAGATGGCGGCCGTTGAGTGCGCAAAGTGTACATCGTTGCACACTCAGCAATTTTGCCGTTATGAGTGCAACATCCGGGTCCTTTAAGTACACTTCTTTTCACCGCAATAGATATCGGAACACCCTACGTACTCAAACTAAGTATAGTAAGTACGGAAAGTATGGATATTGGAACACGGCACAGGTTTACTGCTAGCGTTCACACAAAGAGCCACGCTGAATGTTTGAATGTCTGACATTGTTGTAGTGTCAGCTAACAAGCTAGCTACCAAGATGTCAGCTCACAAAATGGATATTTACAGTTGAGGATAAAATCTATACAAATATAGTGTTAGCTTTACCCTAAGTGATAGCATTAGCTTGATAGCTGTAGCTGTTTTTTCCTCTGTGATATTAAATGTAACTGGGCTGAACTTTACTTTGTCCAGACAAGCTGTTTCTGCTCTCGACTGTGCTGAATGAAAGCAGTTATTGAGTCAGTCGGAGTGTTTTTGCTCACCCCTGGGAGTTCATCGTCGATGTGCTGCAGCACCTCCCGCTGCCTCATCATCAGCTTCTCCTGCCTCCTGGTCTGAGCCTCCTCCAGCTGAGCAAGAGGAGCAAAACAACATTCAGCACAGGAGTGTTAGGCAGGAAATTCAGGGACGTAGGAATAAAAATAGATGGGAGCTCAGAAGCAAGGGCGTCGAAGATTTCAGGAGAAAACACGCAAAGGGAAGGAGGAGGAAAAGAAGATGATGTGTGAGAGGAGTGAAGTTGATGACAACGGCAGAAAAACACATATGAAGGGTTAGTAAAGTAAAGTAGGGGATTGTGGAGGAGTGCTGGTGAGAACAGTGTGGGTACTCACCCCGCGGATTAAGGCGACCGAGTCTTGAATATGTTTCCTGTTGATCTCATTCAGCTCCCTGCAGAGCGAGATAGAGAGATGAAGAGAAGGAGAGAGGAGAGGAGTGTGAATCAAAATAACAGAACAGCCAACAAACATGTCCGACTGCAGACTGCAGGCTCGCCTACACTTCAGCCTTGTCTTTGTCGCGGCTCTTGGCTTCGCTGATGCTGTTTTGTCGCTTCCTGTCCAGGATCTTCTGGAGCTCCTTCTTCTCCCTGCAAACACAGAAACCAACATTACATCAGAGACATTTCACATTTATGTCACTGCCAGGAAAACTACATTAGAATCAACACTGTGCTGTTCATTACGACTATCAGCAGGACGTCACAGTGACTGACTCCTGGTTCCTCCAGCTGTACAAGGTGAACCTGCTGCACTCACTTCTCACACGTCTCCCTGAGCTTCTTCAGCTGAGCTGCTTGGCATTCATGCGCCGTCTCCTTTAACTTCTGGAAGGCCTGAAAACACACGGCAGCAGACGACGGCCTGTCAGTGAACGCTGTGCAGATGTACCCGAGTGCCACAGAGAGTCTCAGAGGTCAGCCGATGATGAACTCTGTGTGAGTGAGCGTCTTTAATAATTCAAACCAGGGACACAGTGTTTGTCCAACTGTGTCACCTTGAGTGTTTACACATCAGGTGGAGGGGTGAACTGACGTGTGTGTGTGTGTGTGTGTGTGTGTGTGTGTGTGTGTGTGCGTGTGTGTGTACCTCCTGCAGGTGTGTTTGTTGCCTCTCTCTCTCCAGCAGGTGAAGCTGCTGTCGGAGCTTCAGCAGCTCCTGCAGCTGCCACTCCCTCAGCTGCACCGTCTGCTTCTCGATCTCCTGATCCAACGCTGAGAGCTCACGCTGCACCGGCTCCTGGGACTCACTGCACACACACACACACACACACACACACACACACACACACACACACACACACACACACACACACACTTAGATGTTGCTCCTCATTTACACATTTTGGAAATATTCAGCTTTTTCTGATTTTTCCATTCATCCTTGTGGGGAGTTTTTCTAATTTTCGTTCTGCTACTGCTCCAGCTAACGTCCAGCTAAAGGAACAGTTCAGCTATCAAAATGTTCAGCTTTTTAATCTCTAAGTGAAAGCACCAGGGGCGATAAGTGTTGTATGTTGAGTTCAGAAATATAGTTGGAGCATATCACCAGGCTAACTGCCGCTAACTGCAGCCGTTACCTAGTTAGCCTAGCAGCTAGCAGTCGGTACTGACAGCTTGGTGAAGAGGGAGTGTTGGTGTTTGCATCGCTCGCATGGAAGATTTGAACTGGGATGGGGCTAACTGGTTAGCATGCTAGCTTCAATAGATAATTTCACATATTGTATTGATAATTTGTTTATTATTCAATGTTGCTTCAAGAGGCTGGAAATCAGAAAATAATGATTGCTTTTCTTAGTAAGTTTCTCAGAGCGATCGAGTGTCCAAGTAGCTGCAGAGTAATTGAATAGTTGACAGAATCTAAAACTCGTTGCAGCTCTAACTTAATGATCCTTCTTTAGATCATCTTAATCTCGTCTTTATAAATCCACTCTTACTTTTTCTTGATGCTGCGTTTCAGGTGTTTCTCCATCTGACTGCGTCTCCTCTGGCCGTCAGACTGAATCTGGCTGCTGCGACTCTTCTGCTCCTTACTCAGATTCCACACCTGCAAACACACACGATCACAAGCTCATTTATTCTGCAGCACACAGGAGAAAATATTACACATCTTGTGCCGACGCCAGTTGTTTCTGTGGAGCTGTCTGTGTCTGTGTCGTTACCTTCTTCAGGTGCTTCTTGCGCAGCTCTTTGAGTTCTTTGTTGTGTTTCTTTTGCAGCTTCAGATAGCTCTTCTGCTTCCTCAGATCCTCTATGGAGTCAGCATTGACCTCTGAGAGACAGACAGATAATCAGGGCCAATCACCTTTGTTATCTAACAGTGGGAACAAACCACTCCTGACCTTCACCAGGCTGCACATTAAATACTGTATATATCCTACATGCAGCTCTACGTGACGCAAACATGAGTTCACTTATTTCTGTGTGGCGATGGATGTGCTGATGACCTTACCTGCCAGGACAGTGGCTATGAGGTCTTCTTTCGGACTTGGGGCTACACACACACACACACACACACACACACACACACACACACACACACACACACACACACACACAGTGTGAGATGTGTGGAATGGACACATGGGAAAGTGAACCACGCATGATAAAACAGTGTGCATGGCTTTGGTTAAACAAAAGTTATTCTTCAAGTGAAACGAATGATGTTTTTCAGAGATGAAAGAAACTGGGCAGGCTAATAAAGGTGCAGTGTGTAACACTTTAACTTCTGCACATGGGTTAAAAAACAGTTATCTTTAGGGTTGGGCGGTATGACGATATTATACCGTGTGACGGTATAAAAGTGTCCACCGGTAGAGATTTTGCAATACCGTTTATACCTGAGAAAGAGCAGATGTCTGCGGCATCTCTCTGAGTCACTGTAGTTACACCGCCTCAACACACGGGGCACTGCAGGCACTGCGGCAGACTGCTTGGCGTGGTTGCATGAGCACGACGAAGAAGAAACAGCTTTACTGGAGTGATAACAATCATGGCGGAGGCGGAGAGTGAACGTCACGAGGAAACGGAGGCAGCCCGACCCACCCATGACGAAGAGGAGGAGGAACTTGTTCCGAAAAAGGGCGCTACATCTGTTGTGTGGAACTTTTTCAGATTTAGAAAATCCGACAACGAACAAAAAGTGATACTCTGCAAAGAGTGTCACGCGACTGTTGCTGCTGGAGGTGGAAACACCAGTAACCTCTTCCACCACTTAAAGCTAAAACATGCGAAGCAGTATTATGAAAGCCAAAACATGAGTGGCGCACCCGCTGCTTCAAAAACAAAAGTTGCAGCAGCTCCTCTCATCCAAAAGAGCTTGGCAGAGTCTTTCACCAAAGGCACCCCGTATGACAAAAAATAACGTCGATGGAGGAAGATAACGGAGGCCATCACGACACACATATGCAAAGACATGGTCCCGATTTATACCGTTGAAAAGCCGGGGTTCAGAGAATTACTCAGCACCCTCAACCCGAGGTGTGTAATGCCCAGCTGCAAGCACTTTACTGAGGTGGAGTTGCCACGACTATATGGAGAGTGCCGTAGCAAAATTGAAAAGGAGTTTCAAAGTGTTCTTCATTTTGCTACAACAACAGACTGCGATATATACCGTTACCGTGATATGAAACTACTCATACCGTGATATAAGATTTTGCTCATACCGCCCAACCCTAGTTATCTGACGTCATGACGTCTGTGTATTGTGTTGCAGAGATATCTACTGAGGTTAGCACACTGACCAGCTAACGGTGCTCGGAGCCCCCAGTCTCCACCACTACATGCTAGGCTAACAGAGCTAACTAGCTAACCACAGCTACAGTTAGTCCCCTTTCTGTTCACAATGTGAACAAGACAGCAAGCCAAATCTAAACATAGTGCAGCTTTAAGTTTCACTGAAGAAGAGTTTATGTTTGGACAACAAAGCAAAATGCTTCACTTGAAGATTAAAACGTATAATAAAATTATAAGACTACAATGGATATGTCTGCAGTGAAGACACACACACGGATGATGATGTTAGCTAACGTTAGCACAACAAACTGGTAACCCACTAAACTCATTCAAGTGCAAAACAGCAGAAAGTCTGAAACTCTACTCTGAAAGTGTCGGGGGGGGGGGGATTACCTTGTGCAGGTACTCTGATGATGTCAGGTGAGGGTTCCGATGGGGGGAGGGGGTGGAAGGGGTTGAAGGGGGAAGGGGGTTGACCTCCTGGAATGACATCACTCTTTCTCCTGGGCTCTCCCTCTTTGGGTTGGCTGGGGACATGCTGGAGAAAAGGATGGATGAGTGACGGAGGGTCTGCAGGCACCACACAGAGACCGACTGCCGACTACAGAGAGATCTCTGAGAGTCTTACCTCATTGTTGTCCTCTATCAAAACAGCCAGCTGTGTCTCTCTCTTGTGCAATTCACTGACGTGCTTAATGGGGTTGGTCAGAGCCTCTGCATACTCTGAGAACACACACAAAACAAATACAGCAGAGTAAGAATAAGACCATGAATATCCACAAAGTCCCAAACTGCTGAAGTCCAAATCTGTATCACAAAGTAACTTCAGCTCTCAAAGCTTCATCACATAACCACAGCCCTCAGAAGAAAACTGGTTTGAACAGATTAAATTCTGATGACTTTGCTTTCAAGTCTAAAGTTGTCTCAAAGGAAAAAGTACACATATCTGCTGTCTCTTTGAGATTTAGAGGAGGAGATGGATGCTAGCCCCAGCAGCCAGGTGACTTAGCTTAGCATGACGACTGGGAAGAAACAGCTAGCTTATCTTGTTTATGTTTGTTTAATCCGACTGTAAAACAAAGAGTAAAAAGATGTTGTGATGGTTTAACTGAAGGTTTTGTAACGGAGCATTTCTTGGCTGGCAGGTAACCAGTGAGACTCATACAGATTTTGTTACCTTTAAAAAACGACATCTATTTCCCCCATTTCAAGTCTTTATGCAAAGCTAAGCTAAGCTAAGAGGCTGTTAACTGTAGCTTCAAATGTACCCGACCAACACGCGAGCGGTACCGAGCTTCTCAGCCAACTCTTGGAAAGAAAGTGAATAAGCGCGTTTCACAAAAAGTCTGTTTCTTTTTAAATCCACGTGTCATTTAGATAGCGTGAATACTCGTCGGCTGAAAGTATGAACTGATGGTTTAAATCAGACGTGGTGTTCCTACCCTGGTGCTCGTTGGGGATGTAGTCCTGAGCTTCGGTGTAAACCAGCAGCGAGGGCAGGAGGAGGGGCTGGTTCAGCTCGTTCTTCAGGTTGATGTAGTGGAAGCCTAGATGAAGGAACAAGAGAGGACTGAGTGACTGCTGTCCACTGGTGCTGCTGCGTCACTGAGGACTCGGGTTAAATGCGTGAGTACCGACCAGGTCTGATGGCCGACACGGGGAGGATCCGGTGTCCAATAAACTTGCCGTTTTCTTCAAACACGGCTATCCTCAGAGAGGCGAGCGTCGGGAGGACCACCTGCAGAGAGACGGTGCTGAAGGTTAACACAGGACAAACAACAACAGGTGAGGAAAATATGCAAAACACAAAACTGTGTTTGTGTGCATCAGGTACCTTATTGAACACAAACATTTCATCATCCCACACGGGGTCCAAAGAGTTCCCAGCAGATGTTTTGGTTCTGTACTTCCTCTTTGTATCGGCAGGAAGTCCAAACATGTCCACCTCCACGTAGACGCCGACCTTTTTATCTGACAGGAACTGACCTGACATCACCTGGTGGACGTTTAAATCAAACACGTTCATTAAAGGATCTCAAACAGAGAAATGTAACGTCCCAATGAGTTCATCCTCACCTTAATTTTGACAGTGTTGGCGACTATTCCATCGACGATGTTTTCTGTGAACGGGTCAAAGTGTTTGTCCGTCCTCCTCATGAACTCTGGTTTCAGCAGGTAGCCGCTGCCGCCGTTGTACTCGAACACGCCCATGTTCAGCTGCATCGGGAGGTCTGGAAGAGACAGAGGGGAGGAATAAATGTGAAGGGAGGATTTAGAGGGATAAAGACTGAGAGGCTTTAACTTATAAAGCTGAGGAGACTCTTTAAATCATCAACACTACAGTATCTGCCAGCTGCACAAAGACCTTAAAGACCTTATTTATATCACTTCAAACTGAATCTGCTAGGATAGTAAAAATGAAACTGCAGCTTCTCCTGGTATCTGTGTGAGATATGTCCTCCTTCAGGACGCTTTGAAGGCGTCGTTTTTATGCCCTGTGAGGAGGAACACAGCAGCAGGACGTACCGAGGGTCTGGAAGTTCAGCGCCACCATCTGGCAGCCCACGTTCCAGAAGAGCTGAGGCATGTAGTTGGAGCTGTCCACCCTCGTCCCTTTGGGGTAGATCCGGCTCAGCTGGTTCTTATTGTACCTGGAGGAGTTCTGTTAGGATCCAAACAGGACTTTCACAGGTTCTTTCTTTTATGTTTACAACCACTAGATGTCAGTTAAAAAAGTTATTTGCTGATATATTAATGTTTAAAATATAGTTAAAGGATACTCGACGAACTCGACGGGGGAACTCTTCAGGGTGTCCATCCCCTTTGTTTCCACGAACGAAGACATCTCAAAGAACTTCTTCCTCTCTGGTGGACGGAGAGAGAGAGAGAAACTCAGAGATCAGAATGAGACAAAGAGCGGAAATCTACACGGCTGCAGGAATCAATTAAGATCTGAGTGTACGTGTGACGGAGCTGCATGACGAGACTGATCATTAACCACGAATGAGACCACACAGCCGGCCTACCTGCCTAATGAGCTACATGAGAGAGGTGCTCAGGGCTAACGAGGCGTGTCCACACACACACACACACACACACACACACACACACACACACACACACACACACACACACACACACACACACACACACACACACACACACACACACACACACTTACTGTTTGCCACCTCGAAACTCTTGAACTTGACAGGTTCGATGTAGTTGACGAGTGTCGACATCTCCTCTGTAGCGTTGACCTCACTGCTGGCTGTACCCTGAGGAAGGCAGATACCACCCATCAATCAATCAATCAATCAATCAATAAGCTCATCACCAGCCAGTCAGACACCACATCAGTCCGATCTCTGTGGCTCTTACCTCGTCAGAGTTCGGCTTTTTCAGCTCTGCCACCGTCTCGTCCTCCTCGTCCTCGTCGCTCTCTCCTTCACCTCCTAGAAGGACGAAATGGAAACTATGAGTTCCAACACGTCCACGACGCCGACGCCCTTCAATCAGAACTTCATTCTGCTTCAACCCACCTATGGATTTGCGAGGCTCCAAGTCTTTGACCATCCTCTCAGCCAGCTTCTCCTCCCCGTTGGACAGCATCTGACTCCCGTAACTGTCATTCAGAGGACAGTCTGCACAGAAAGCAGCCGGCCATCAGCTTAAACATCTTGTTTTTACACAGATATGAGCAGCACAGGTTCTCCATCACCCCGACTACTACTGAAGCTGGTGTACGCTGGTGTTTGTCTGCGCTCACCGTTGTTGGGTGACGACTGCTCCTCCTGCTCTCGGCGCCGTATGCTGCCTCCACTGGAGGGTCGGTGGTGATGGTGCTTCTTCTTGTTCTTGATGAGGATCTTCCCCATCATCTCCTGCGGTGAGGGCAGCGGCTGGCCGGGCTCCAGCTGCAGCCACAGGAAGGACAGCAAGATGAGCAAACAGGAGAACGCAGCGAGACGTTTACGTATTTTAAATCACATGTAAAATCTGCATTTAATTTAAAATATGTAAAGGGTCACATGTTGAGTCAAAGTGTTCACATGAACTAATCAGGTGTCGGCACAGAGCTCAGAAAACACGACTAGAGCAAAATGTTCCACTGATCATTCACTAAAACACAACTGTGATTTGGGTCAAACTGATCATATTTCATGGAGAAGTTAATATGATCAGAAACAGAAATTTAAATTCTGTCCATAAAACGGCTGTAAGCTCCTGATGTCGTCACTTCAACCTGTGTTGTCGACAACAAGAGACATCTGACAACACAAAATCACATTCTGCCTCATCGGGCACACGTCATATGATCCGAGTTTCTCTTTTCAGCTGACAAACAGGTACACAACATTAACATTTTATTAAACAGACTCAGCCATCTGGTCGGTCTCTCTGGTACTGTCCTCAACTGGTTTTGTTCCTATCTCACAGATCGATGCTTTTATGTAAGTATGGATACATGCTCCTCAGGAACCCATGAAATTGGATGTGGGGTTCCCCAAGGGTCAATTTTAGGTCCACTTCTTTTTAATCTTTACATGCTTCCTCTTGGGGATGTCATCAGGAGACACGGCATCAGCTTCCATAGCTACGCTGATGATACACAACTGTACATTGCCGTGTCTCCTGATGAAACAGATCAAATTGATGCCCTTCTTAACTGCATTGTAGACATCAAGTCATGGATGGCAGTGAATTTCCTACAGCTCAACCAGGACAAAACTGAGGTTTTAGTTATAGGTCCTGAAGGCCAGAGAGAGAAACTTTTTCCAAAACTACAACATCTTAAACCAACACAATCAGTAAAAAATCTGGGCGTGATTTTTGATTCTGAGCTGAATTTTATTCCACATATCAGAAATATGACAAAAATAGGTTTTTATCATCTTAAGAACATAGCCAGAGTCCGCCCGTTTCTCTCCCAGGCCAGTACGGAGGTGCTAATGCATGCTTTTATTTCCTGTCGCTTAGATTATTGTAATGCCCTGCTCTCTGGTCTTCCCAAAAAGAGTACTCTAAATCTCCAATTATTACAGAACTCAGCCGCACGAGTGCTGACGAGGACCAGAGGGCGGGAGCACATTACACCAGTTTTAGAGTCACTGCATTGGCTCCCCGTGCGCTTCAGGATCGATTTTAAGGTTCTTTTACTGGTTTTTAAATGTCTTAACGGCATTGCGCCCTCCTACTTATCTGACCTGCTTTTACCATATCAACCCTCGCGGACCCTGAGGTCCTCCGGCTCTGGCCTTTTATCCCTACCAAAACCAAGAACTAAAACCCACGGTGAGGCGGCATTTAGCCACTATGGCCCCCGCTTGTGGAACAGCCTGCCGGAGAACCTCAGGTCTGCAGAGACTGTTGATATTTTTAAGGGAAGGTTAAAGACACACCTTTTTAATCAGGCTTTTAACTAATATTTTAAATTCTTATTCCATTCTTATGTGGTTCTATCGTATTTTATGTTGTTGTTCCTATCTTGTTTTTTTTTTTTAAACAATTTTCATCTTAAATAATTTTTTTTTTTTTTTTTTTTTTTTTTTTAATTATTTATCTTCGATACTATTTTATTTTATTTATTATTATCTTATGCATTTTATCCTTTTAACTGTTCACTTCTTTAAATTATCTTTTGTCAGGGTTTTTATCCTATCTTATGTTTTTAGTTTTTAAGGGTTAACTCCAGAGTTTCCTCAGGGGGGTCCTCCACACTGGGAGCTGTGTCTGGGATGCTGCTGGGGGTGCTGTCCCTGAGTCCCTTCGGCCCGGCCAGTCGTTGTCTGTCAGGGTCGGGGGGCCTGGGCACTGGTGCCCCCCGTGGCACAGCCTGTGACTCCTCCCAGTGTGGACGGCCCCAAAGGTGGCGTTTCCTCAATCCTCAGTGCCTTGCCATGTCTCCTTATTTCCTGTAGTAAGTGTGTGTGTGTGTGTGTGTGTGTGTGTGTGTGTATGTGTGTGTGCATGTATATAGTACGGAGGGTGGGAGGGAGGGGCTTTCTTTATTATTGTTTTATGTTTCCTGTGTAAAGCACTTTGTGCTACATACTCATGTATGAAAAGTGCTTTATAAATAAAGTTGATTGAACACCTGGACACGGACCGGGCGACACCAGGACCAGCACCATCACACAGCACACTCTGTTGTTGTTTTGCCAAATGAAATTACAAACTAAACTGATATCGAATTTGCTGCGCGCCATATTGGTTTTTATAAAGAAAAAACATTTTAAAAATGAAGAATTCCTAATAAAGTAACTCATGGGACGTTTTTACGATCTTACATGCATAAAGTGAGTTTAACTAAGGAAATAAAGAACTAAAACAAGTTTTTGAGGTCATAAAAATCATGAAAATCAACTTTTTTTTTTTGGTGTTTGTTTTATCTTCATTTAAGTTGGTGGAATTTATTTTTTTTTTTTCAGTTTCATCACATTTTTAGGCTCTCCGTTCAAAAAACAACAAAAAATACAAAAAACTCATTGAACAGTTAAAAAACAACAAGATCAAAGACAGCAGTGTGATGATGTCATCAGCAAACAGAACTCCAAACATGAAAGCACCAAGATCACAGCCAGCGATGATGTCATCGGGTTCCGGAACTCATGAATACTATAGAGGGGCGTCACACACACCAGACATCAGACAACCAGTCACACAGCTGAGACAACACATACTGAAGCAGGGCAGAGACGACACAGCTTAGACAGCATCTACAGAGAATCACAGTTAGTACTTTAGTAATTTAATCAATACCAAAGCACAAGTAGAAATGAATCAAAGGCAGGAAGGAGTACAAATCCATCCTCAGCTTCATAAATCTGAAGCAGAGGACAAACCGCCTCAAGCCCAGAGGAAGAAGCCGGAGCCGAAGAGACCGGATCGACCGCAGCCGATGAGGGAGGACGGCGTTCAGAGGTTACAACTGGATGAGAGTGTGAGGAAACACAACGTGAGACTCCGTCGTATACAGACAGAGATGGAGAATCACACGCTGACCCAGTTCAGAAAAGGACGACGACAAATGGCTGTAGAACGAGACAAAAGGTGTGACGAGATGATGCGGTCTCAACAGGAAGAATACATGAGGCAGAATCAGGAGGAGGTCTCGCAGAGAAAGCTTCTGAATCTGTGTGAAGCAGAAGGCTGGGCAGAGCAAGTGAAGGACAAGCAGCTGCTGAAACACAAACAGAGGCTGGAGAAGCTGAAGGACGTAGAAATATGCCAAGACCTCATACGGCAAGAAGAGGAGCTACGACATCAGGCAGTTAGGGAAGAAGTTGAGTCAAAGAAAAGAAAACTCAAGTCTCAACTGGAGGAGATCCGCACGAGGAGGCGCAACAGAGAGAGGCACATGGAAACAGTGAAACTGGAGGAGGAGAAAGCCAAAGTTGAACAACTTCAACATGCAGAAAGGGCTCTGCAGATCAAGCGTCAGCAGTCAGAGCTGTTCAGAGAGCGCCAGATTCCCACACAGATCGTTTCAGAACAGTTGGCCAAATCAAAGGAGGAGCGAGCCTCGGCCACGGCTCTGAGGGAGGAGCAGGTGTTTCTCAGGGCTGTCGCTCAGAGAGAGGCTGAGTACGCAGAGCAGCAGAAGAAGAAGGACGAGGAGGAGGAGGCTGCCAGGCTTCAAGCTCTCTCGGACTACAGCTGCTGTATGCGCCAGAAAGAGGAGCAAAAACAGGAAGAACTTCAGATCGCCGCTGGGGAACTTCAGGTGAAATTTGAGGCCGACAGGTTGGCGGTGGAGGAGGACAGACTGAAAGCTCAGAAGACCCGAGAGAACAACATGAGATGGCAGGACTTCAATCGGTCCACGGCCGCTCAGAGGCGCCTCCTCCGGAAACAGCTGAGGGAGGAGGAGCTGGAGTTCGAAGTGAAGAAGGAAGAAGCCGTCGTTCTGAAGGAGACACGACTCCAGCAGCAGGCGCAGCAACAACTGAAACAAGCTGAAGAGAGGCTGCGGAGAAAACGCCGCCAGGACGTCCAGCCGGACACCGATGGCGTCCCTGAGCGGCCCACTCCCTGCCCTCCCGGTTCTGCTTTTGCATCTACCAGAATAAGACAGCGCAGAGATTTCATGACTCAACCTCAGGACGCCAAACTGCTGCTGCGAGGAATCAAACTGGAGATCAAACGCCCTCCAGAGACCAACAGGATCGTCCTGCAAGACAACCGGGTCACCCAGAACCACGTGTCCACGGCACCCTGCCTTCCACCCATCCAGTTAGCCAAGAAGGCGGCTTTGAATTACATCTAACCACTCAGGACACGATGTCCAGCCAGGTTCTGGTTCTAGACCTGTTCCAGCTGGCAAAATCACTGTGGCCCAGATCTGGCCCGCATCAAACACGTCCATCCGGCCCACATCCTGTGTGGAACGATGGTACTTGGGCAGTCCACTCCTGTTAGCCAGAACCGAGCCACAAGCAGGCCACACCACAACTAATAAACCACAACTGGTGCAAGTCTGGGCCAGAACCAGCCCACATGATCGGTTTGTTCTTGGCCATCATGGCTTAGACCCGGTGAAGTGGAGTGGACCGCCCCGGTGCCATCATTCCACACAGGACGTGGGCCGGATATTCACAAATTCATTCTTTCTGTCCCTTTTCAGAAACACCACCAGGACCGGCACTGCTGCCAGGTTCTGGTCCAGAGGAGTCTGCGTGTTCTCCTGGTGTCTGTGGGTTTCCTCCAGGTGCTCTGGTTTGTCCCACCAAACTGTCTAAAGAAAATCCAGGTTCACTGGTGCCACCCAGCCGGTTCTGGTCCGGGCCAGACTGGTCCGTGGATTAGCCGGGTCTCCTCGTGTCTGTGGGTTTCCTCCAGGTGTTCTGGTTTCCTCCCACAAAAAATATGTAGAATTATGCTAATTAGGTGAATTGGATAGATCAAAAGATTAATAAAATATAATAAATCACATTTCTGACTTTGTGTTTTCATTAAAAAATGTGTGAGTGTTAAAAACAATAAAAACAACAAAACAAACTGAATATATAAATAAATCAATTACTCTGGACTTTTATATCAAAATCCAGCCGTGTGTTTTTCATGTAAAACAACCAAACAATTTCCACCAATAATTCAAAAATCTCGTCATCCGTCATCAATCAATCAATCAATCAATCGATCGATCTTTAAACACGACGAGTGTTTCTGACTCATTTACTAAAACACTAATTATCAACTTAATTCCCTGATCTGGATTAAACTGATCAATGACCAGAAACAGATTCAGATTCCACTTCTCGCTGTCAACAAAGTGATTGTTAAATTAAATATTATAAATCATTAATTATAATTTATTTTGAGAATAAAGCAACACCAACTTATAAACCAAGTCTTATAAATCTGCATTGTGTGATCGATCGTGTGATCGATCGTGTAATTGATCCCTCTGCGGTTTCTCTCTCATATTACTGCAGCCGGGAATTAAAACCGTTGTGCATTTAAACTGCACACATAATGAAACGGTTGCAGGTTTCAGCTGGTGCTTACAGATATACACAATAACCCAGTCCGGTGCCAGGACCCCTGGCTTGAGTAGAACCAGAACCAGAACCAGAACCATGCATGTTTTTTGCACTTTTCCTTGAGGAGCAGCACTGAGACAGGACGACTGTTTGAGACTGAACACAGACCTTGATGAGAGTTAACATGAACAGATCAGGTGGTGTGCAGGTGTAATAATGCAGAGTCCGATCTGACTGCAGGTCAGCCTCACCGGGTATTTCTCCAGCGGGTCGATGAGCAGAGCGTCTCCAAAGATGGTTCTGCAGTACTCGGCCATCTTGGCCTGCTGCTTGGCCCTGACAGCAGAGGAGACGCACATCAACTGAAAGATCCTCACTGACATGTTAACAACACGTCACAGAGACAACAGTTCAATAAAAGCTGTGAATGTTGCATCTGCATTACTTATAAACACCTCACGCCGACCTGCAAACTGTGAAATAAAAGATAAATAACAAAATAAAGACTTACGAGTCCACGTGGTTTTCAAAGGACAGGATGAGCGGGTACGGCGAGGTCTTGAAGGCGCTCTCTGCGATGGCCTCGATCACCTCCTACAGCCCGAGAGAGCACGAGGACATTAAACTCTGTCAGCACGTGATGAAACAAACGTCTCCTCAGTGTGTTTCCACTGTCATCAGCACTGTTCAACCAAAATACCTCAGCTGGCAACTTGTGAATCAAAACAGTGAGACTTCGTTATGAAGCAGATATTTTACTAAAGATGATAAAATGTTATTTTAATCTGCCGACAGAAAAACACACAGATCGGTCCAAAGACTCGTGAAGAAGACTCATGACATCAGTTTCAGTGTTCAGTCACCACACATCATTAGAAAAGCTCCTCATGATTCTGTTCATGCTGCTGCAGCAGTTCATCAAACTCCTGACAAACTGTCTGATCTTGTTCCCAAAGCTCCAGTAAATCCACTTCACTAACACAGATTCACTATTCATGATTAGAAGATAAACCTGTGATTGTTTCTTCATGTTTTCACCTGACAGAAGACTTTTATATCATCAACAGACGCTGTTGTTCCTCTAAACTGGAGATCTGATGTGGCAGCTGTTTGACTGACGGCTCATTTTAACAGATATGATCTTATAAATCCGCCCTACAACCACAAACGATGCCTGATGCATCATGTAGCCGATGTGATTTCAAATCCAGCGATGCTCAGTTTATATCAGTGTTTAAAGGCATTATTCTGCAGGTTTATGTAGTTTTGTGTGTTCAGCTCTTTGAATGGGACGTTTTTCTATCCAATCACTTGTTTTCTACCATCTTACATGAATAAAGTGAGTTTAAATCAGGAAATAAAGAACTATACTGAGGTTTTGAGGTCATAAATTATGGGTTTTTTTGCCAGGTGCCTGAATATTTACTTGGTAAGTGTCAGTTTTCAGTGACACTGTTATCTAATCTGAAGTTGGACCATGTGGTTCTGTGTGAGTGGTAAACAGCGCTGCCAGCCACCTTGAAGGGGATCTCGGTGGTCATGGTGAAGCCGTGGGTGATGTAGGGCTCCTCGTCCTGCGGCCGGCCCTTCCAGCAGTCCAGCTCCACGCAGCGACAGCCGGTCAGCAGCACCTGCCTGTACATCTCCACCGACGACAGACCCGTCAGCTGACCCACTGGAGACAGACAGAAGGTTCCGGATCAGAAACATGAAGCACAAAGCTCCACATCGTGTCTCTGTGTGTGCATGTTTACCTGTGAGGTATGTGTTGTGTGAGGAGTTGATGAAGTAGTGAGACAGCGGCTGGGTCATGTCGTCGATGACGTCCAGCCTCTCTGGAGGTACGATGCTGTTCTCCTCGCCCCCCAGGTACCGAGCGAAAGCCTGCAAACTGATCTGATCTGCAGGAGAGACGGAGAAGGACGGGTTCAGTTTACTGGCTCTGGATGGACCTGCATCCATCTGCTCATGGCAAACAGAATAATTGAGTTAATTCAAAGGGCAAGGACTGGAAGATGCTGGACTAAACCTGCGTCATGTGCTTCAGCAGTGAGCCGACCCAAAAGAGCAAAAGGCTTGTGTTCTGGGACAGGCGGGAGGGAGAGGGGGCTCAGTGTGGGCTGGACCTCGGATCAGCTTACACATTTTGGCTTAGCAGTGTCCTAGCAGAGCGCTCTGTTCTCCTTCCCTTAGTTTGTACAGTTTATCCACCGGTGACCAAAGCAGAACACGTGCAGGACATTTCATACATTTGTTCTGAACAAAAGTTCTGGATATGACACAAAGGGGGGAACATGGACACGGGCTCAGTCAGGCTTTTAGAAGAGGACGACCACCTCACTGCTGAAACCACAGAAATCCTGTGTTCCTGCTCAACATGTTAACATCGAGTCCTGCTGCAGCTGCATCCACACTGAAACGCTGTTGTCCAGAAAATAATATTATTCATGTGTGTTGAATCTTTCTCTAATGGGGTTATTGGATTCAGAAGCTTAACGACATCAGTTCACTGGATGATTCTGGGAACACATCACAGATAGAAAACAATCGGGCTGATTTATTTTCACTGTTCTGATAAAGATCACACACTAACCCTTACAGGACTGAGAAGTAAACAGGAAGACAGACATGTTACCTCTCTCCAGCTGGCTGGTGTTGGTCTCGTATCTCTCCATGATCTGTCGGACCTGCTCTTTCTTCAGCGGCGGGTACAGAACCTCGTTCAGTCGGGAGTCTCGCTGCCTGCGGTTGATGAAGTCCATGAACATCTCCAGAGAGATGAACGGCTTCCCCTTCGAGCCGCTGCAGCAGAAGAGAGGCATCGACATGACTGATCGTATGTGATGTATAAGTCATGGAGGATCACAGTATGTGCAGGTCAGAGTGTCTCACACCTTTCCTCCAGGATGCTCTGGATCTCGGGCCGGAGACAGAGGTTGTTGAGAAACTTCTGGAAGGCTTCCCACGTGAAATCATCTGGTTTGATTCCGTCTGACTGGAGGAGAAAAGAAGGTTTCTGATCATTTCTTTTGTAAAGAGCAGGAGAAAGAGGCCCGGTTGTTCTTCTTCAGTGGAGAATAAACATGGACGACTTTCTCTCCGCAGTTCTTCTTCCTGACCAGCAGGCGGCACCAGAGCACAGCCAGATAAACAGAACCGCTGACGCTGCAGTTCTGCGTCTGGTTTCAAAAAGAAACATCTTGTGACTCAAAACTGATTTTTAGCAAAGATTGCACCGACTAATAACACACAGGAAACCTTGTTTTACCTCCCAGAACACAATCAGGCTACACATGAGAGCAAACATGTTGACAGCACGATGGATCACAGTCACGTGACGGATCTGAACGTCTGAGAAAGAATGAAGCCGTCGTTTGTAGCACCGATTCTACTTTCTGTCAAGATTTATCTACAACAATCCTGCCTGAAGGAAAATATTCAAACTATTCTGCCTGTCAAGAGTTTAATATGAGCAAGTATTAGTCTACATTTACTGAGAGAGGCACAATAATAATTAACAATAATGATAATAACAATAATAATAGCTACAAAGTTACAGAGTGTAGCAGAAGCATAATCCATTATGTCCAACACACAAGCTAATTATTAATGACCCATTATAGCCAGTTTATCTCATTTATATAAAAACATTATATTGACATTTTAATATAAGCTCTTTACACTTTATCCATGACGTTCAGCTAATTATTTAACTTACTTATTCATTACTGTAAGCTAACTGTTTCAACTGCCTTTCTAAAATATAAAGCTAATTATTTAAATAATTTCCCTGTCTGGGATCATTAAAGTAATTCTATCTATCTATCTATCTATCTATCTATCTATCTATCTATCTATCTATCTATCTATCTATCTATCTCAACTGTTTGTATTTAACTGCACTATAATAAGCCGATTATTAATATATAAAATGCTTTAATCACAACAGTTAGCTAAACATCTTGTTTATCACTTTTAGCAACATGTGGCTTTAAACAGGCAGTTCAGGCTAACGCTGCTCTCCTGTCTGCTAACGTAGCTTAGCATGGCTCACTAATTGGTAAATGATGAACTTGTATACATAAAGTGAGAGGGGCACTATGTGACTTTTCTGATAGAGATACATTCTTGAACTTCAGGACTTTCAGAAGGTTTTCTACCAGATAATCAACGTTGATCCCAGACCAGTTTACTCACATGCTGTCTCGTCTGTGTCTGAGTACAACTACTTCACTTCAATTGCTCCCCTGGGGGCAAATAAAGTTTCCTGAATTGAACTGAAATAAAATGTGACTCTCCTCCAGCTGCAGAGAACTGGCCTCCTGTTTACTCCTGTAGTCTGAACCCAGACAAGCTCTTACAAACTGCTCGTCCTGATATCAGGAGCTCCGTTTGTTAATAAGCCGTGCAGAAGTTGCAAAGTGAACCTCTAAAATAGCATCACTCCTCTCCTACAGGCCTGCAGACCTTTTTATCTGACCTCCTTACACTGCCAGAGCTGCCTGCCAAGAACGCTGTGCGACACGGCGGCTGTGAGACCGAGCTGCAGCTAATAGAGACGTACTGTATATCTTTGATTACCTTGTTGTTGTTGACGAGGCCGCAGTGCTCCAGAGCCAGGTCCACTTTCTTTTTATCTGAAAACAGTTTGTGGATGCTGGAGGACAGAGAGATGGAGACGTGTCCGTCAGTTGACAGGGTACTGTTCTCTACGTCAGACAGCAGAGACGAGGGGGAAGGTGGAGGAGAGACAGCGAGGGGAAAGGAAAGAAGGTGGAGGAGAGACAGCGAAGAGGAAAGGAAAGAAGGAGTGAGGGAAGGTGGAGGAGAGACAGCGAAGAGGAAAGGAAAGAAAGAGTGAGGGAAGGCGGAGGAGAGACAGCGAAGAGGAAAGGAAAGAAGGAGTGAGGGAAGGCGGAGGAGAGACAGCGAAGAGGAAAGGAAAGAAGGAGTGAGGGAAGGCGGAGGAGAGACAGCGAAGAGGAAAGGAAAGAAGGAGTGAGGGAAGGCGGAGGAGAGACAGCGAAGGGGAAAGGAAAGAAGGAGTGAGGGAAGGCGGAGGAGAGACAGCGAAGGGGAAAGGAAAGAAGGAGTGAGGGAAGGTGGAGGAGAGACAGCGAAGAGGAAAGGAAAGAAGGAGTGAGGGAAGGTGGAGGAGAGACAGCGAGGGGAAAGGAAAGAAGGAGTGAGGGAAGGCGGAGGAGAGACAGCGAAGAGGAAAGGAAAGAAGGAGTGAGGGAAGGCGGAGGAGAGACAGCGAAGAGGAAAGGAAAGAAGGAGTGAGGGAAGGCGGAGGAGAGACAGCGAAGGGGAAAGGAAAGAAGGAGTGAGGGAAGGCGGAGGAGAGACAGCGAAGAGGAAAGGAAAGAAGGAGTGAGGGAAGGCGGAGGAGAGACAGCGAAGAGGAAAGGATAGAAGGAGTGAGGGAAGGCGGACGAGAGACAGCGAAGAGGAAAGGAAAGAAGGAGTGAGGGAAGGCGGACGAGAGACAGCGAAGAGGAAAGGAAAGAAGGAGTGAGGGGGAGTGGAGGAGAAACAGCGAAGAGGAAAGGAAAGAAGGAGTGAGGGAAGGCGGAGGAGAAACAGCGAAGAGGAAAGGAAAGAAGGAGTGAGGGAAGGCGGAGGAGAGACAGCGAAGAGGAAAGGAAAGAAGGAGTGAGGGAAGGCGGAGGAGAGACAGCGAAGAGGAAAGGAAAGAAGGAGTGAGGGGGAGTGGAGGAGAAACAGCGAAGAGGAAAGGAAAGAAGGAGTGAGGGGGAGTGGAGGTGTGTCTCACTTCTTCACGAGGATCTTCCCGTCCTGATTCACCTGCAGCTTTAACTTGGTGTACCTGGAGCGGACAGACAGAGGCTTTAACATCGCCGACATAAAAATCCACAGTCGCCTCATGTCAAGATAAGACACTCAGTTTCTTACGCTTTGAGGAGGAAGGTGTTCCGTGATGCATTCTGGGAAAGTAAGTTTGTGGCCAAAGTGAACAGCTCATCCGTCCAAATCTGGAAACACACGAACAAACACACACGGACGGAAACGAGACGGTGAAACAGGGCTGACAGTCTGATGTTAAAACTAAAGGAAACAGTTTCTATATACAACACTCTTTATCAACATCATAAAGTGAGCATATGGCCTGAGGACAGAAGGAGGCAAGGAGAGAGAGATAAGGAGGAAGGAGGGAGGGAGGGAGGGAACATCATCTGCAGGTGTAATGAATGCGAGCAGGTGATTGGACGGCGGTGACGTGGTTACCTTGGCTGTATCCTCCTGCATCGCCTGGAAGTTGAGGAAGGAGGTGTTGACCAGGTCGTTGCCGTGGACGACGGTTACCAGCTTCCCCTCAACGTTGTCACCTTTACCGAAGCCCAGCACCTCCCGCAACTTTGGGTCCTGACACACACACACACACACACACAAATATAAATGATATATAAAGCACAGCGCTGGTCTGATTGGTGCACACACACTCCACATCCTTCCCGCTCCTCGTCCATCTCTCATCTCCAGAGAACATTAACTGTGATGCATGCGGTGCAGCACTCTGATCTAATTAACCAAACGACTCTTTCTTCCTCGTTCTCCACCACAAACTCTCTCCAACACTCAGTGTCTCTCTATCAATTAGGCCCTTACTCTCCATCCGCCTCTCTGCATCGCGCCTCTCGTCCATTTCAATTAAATAAATTAACTGGGATGGCTGTTTGTCAAGAAAAGTAAAGCAGCACAGAGTTCACTTCATCAAGAGGAGTCTGCAGATCAGCGAGAACAAACTACGAACACAAACACTGAAAACTAAACGAGTCCGTGTCACCACAGATGATCCACAGATGATCCACAGACGCACTGTGAACAGCTTCTCTGGAACTTTATCAATCGTAACTGATGGCAGCGCGTCTTGTGGATGTTCCAGAGCAACAGGAACACAACACGCTGTCAACACAACCCTGATCTCACAGAGCTGATACGCTGAACTGGTTCACTTATTCAGACATGCAGCACGTACAGAGCAGCGCTGGCACTCACCTGGAGTCCAGTTCTACCGACCCGACCAACTCAAACACAATATCTGCTCTGCTTCAGTCCTCACTGTGTCCATCAGCTGGTCACTAACAGTGTTCACTGAGTTTATCAGAGCTTCTTCTGCACTGTCAGTTATCATTCTGCAAAGATTATCATCGATTATAAATATATAAAGTTGATCAGGTAAAAATATTCTGCTTTTTATTGATTGTAATGATTTGTTCCTTTTCTTCATCATTTAGACAGTTAATGCAAAGTCTTTGAGTTTTTGGACACTTGGTTGGACAAATGATGGAGGACTGATAAGACTTTGTTTTATAATTTAAGACTAACAATTAATAGGCAGATTAATTGTTAATGAAACTGATAAGTTGAATGAACAAAACAGTAAAGCTGCCAGTACACAAGTGACAGAGTTAGTTCAGTCTTTATGTTCCGGCCACATCTTACAAACTGCTCCTTTAATATAAAATAATACTGATTAAAGCAGATATACATTTTATGTTACAGTGCTGTGAGCACCACAGAGACGATATCTCAAAACCAACCAAAGTGTTTTCTTCTGTCTTTCCTTTGTAAACACGCCCTCCACATGACTCAGCAGTGTCGAGGCAACATGTCACCACCACAAACTGGCCATAAAATTCATTTTATACACAACACTCGACAAATATCACACTTTGAGGAGCAGCTTCTGTTTCATCGTGACTCTGGATTTTCAAAGATAAGGAATCTATTCTTGTGTACCAAGAAGAAAAAGTTAGTGTCCACAAGTCTGCGCTCGGTCAACACATGCACACGTCTCAACTGTTTACAACTAACAACCAGCGTCCCTGTGGGTCAGATCCACACGGTTGCACAATGACTTCCTCACCACCAGTCGTTGGTTATATCACTTCCTGTCTGACGGCCCATCTGTCAGCAGCCTCATTAGTGCTCCGTCACCTTTGCACCATCAGCTGACAGAGGAAGCACACGCACATCTTTCTGTGACAGTCACACTTCAGCATCACTTTTCTGCTCAGAGGACGAAGTCATCGACAGCAGGAGGTGACGGCTTCATTCTCTCTCTGCCACACACACACGCACACGCACACGCACACACACACACACACACACACACACACACACACACACAACTGACCTTTGGTTGTTTGGCGTATTTCCCTGTTCTCGTGTCCCTGATGGTGCCCATGTCCAAAATCTCCACCTCCTAAAACAAGAAAAGACAGCAAAAAGTCAGAATCAGTGTTGAAAATCAGGGAAAGTGAAATTAGTCGTGACGCCTTTTTTCCAAACAGTTTCTTCCCGGATCGTCCTGTGCAACAAACCATCCGGTCACGTTGCTGTTCTGCGGTCGGTCCAGACTGAAACTTCTAATAACTAGTGGATCCTTAACTTTCCGTATCGTCCCATCGTTAGAGGAACATTTGACCAAATACCCACAAAATTAAAGTCATTCCCTTCAGCTGTATTGTGCTACTTAGCAACTGTTAGCATGCCATCAGATTAAATCAAGATGGTGGACGAGGTAGAAAACAATCTCTGTTCAGACTCATCTATGAGCAGTGATTCCCTGAAGTGAAGCAGTGACAGGACCCTGAGACAACAAGTTTTAAACTTCTGACTTTGCCTGACAACACAACAGCTGGAAGGAGATTTGACGGGAATTAAATGTGAGTTGGACGTTGGCGAAGGAAAAGTGGAGGTCAGTGAGTCAGTACGTGGGCGGTGACGCTTACATGGTTTGAAACAGACACATCTGTAATTCTGTTTTCATACGTCAGGGGAGTGTTGTCACTGTGAGATTAGCATGCTAATCTTAGCATTTAGCACAGAGCACTGCTGTGTGCGGCTGCAGACTCTCAGTCAGACGCTCCAGATCACAAACAAGATGTTTACGGGACGAGAGAGTGAGCAGGAAATGCATTTTGCGTGCCGTACCCGGGAGTTCCGTGTGACACCTCATTTAGACTGTATAAGATCATTTTCTGCTGTTTGTAAGTTAAGGCAGAAATGCTGACGGAACAAAAGCGTGTAGTTAGACAGACGGAAAAAGAAGAAAAACCTGAATCAGAGCCGGTGTGAGGTTCAGTCCTCAGGCTTTCTCTCCTCCCATTAAATGCATATTATCTATCTTTTATCAGACTCTGCTCCTCCAGACATAAGACACAACACATGAACTGTGTGTGTGTGTGTGTGTGTGTGTGTGTGTGAGGGTGTAAACAGAGAGGAAGAACTCAACACACACTAACTGATATCTGAGACGACTCTGGAGGAGATTTGCATGCCTGCTGCTGTGACAAAAATATGTATACATGCATGCAAACACTCAGAGATAAGATGGGAAAAGATTTGTGCTGCAGAACAGAACAGGACAGTGTGGTCTGTGGAGCGAGGACGAGCTGGAGGCGGAGCTGCAGAGGAGAGGCTGGACCAGAAGAGGAGCGTGGTCGTAAAGCGGCCGTAAACACAGAGCAGGACCACTGTAAATATTTGTTTAGCCTGCACTCGTTCCCCTTGCTGTCTTCTCCTCCTCCTCCTCCTCCTCGCTCCCTCCATCTCTGTGGCTTTGCAGCATTTTATAGGACACAATTAACATTTTTTCTTCTATCCTGAGAAAAGACATCTGATGTTTCTATCTCTCTTCCTGGAGTTCTTTTATATAAATCTGTGACAGTCTGTCAAACTTTTCTTCACGTTCGGCTCAAAAATAACAACAAAGACGAACTCATGAAGTCGTCAGCGGTCCTGAGCTCCAGTCCTGGAACTCAGGTCCTCCTCATTCCTTCTGTCATTGCTTCATACTGGCTGTGATGTCATCGCCCTGCTGGAGATTGGCCCCCTGAGTCATAAAGGTCGCAAGTGTTGGACCAATTGGATTAAACTCTGTCTCAAACTTTGTCCTCTGATTGGCCTGTGGAGAATAACCAACTTCCTGGGGGAATAAACCGCTTCTGGGTCTGTAGGACACACACACAGACACACACACGCACACACAGACACACACACACACACACACATACACACACACAACACACACACACACACACCTCCTCTCCCACAGGCCATGGTTTCATTCTACCATCACCATGGTGACTCCTTGGAGATCGCAGTAATGAGACTACAACTTTGTCTGCCGTGTGTGTGTGTGTGTGTGTGTGTGTGTGTGTGTGTGTGTGTGTGTGTGTGTGTGTGTCTGTTAACATTTTCTAACTAGCTAGTAATGTAAGACACACACACACACACACAAACACACTACAAATCCTCGACATGCAGGTCCTGACTTGTGAAACATCCTGACCTGTTGAGCAAGACAGGGTGTAGGGATTGTGTGTGTGTGTGTGTGTGTGTGTGTGTGTGTGTGTGTGTGCGTGTGTGTGTGTGTGCGTGTGTGTGTGTTGGCGTGTGCGTGTGTGAAAAAGGCTTGTAAGTCAGCACATGTGACAGAGCAGCGTGAACAGATCTTCAGCACCAGGACGGGTGCATCTGTGTCGGCGTTTGATCAGAAAAGTGTGTGAAATGTGTGTTTCTGCACATAGTTGTGTGTCCGAGCGCACAACATGGCGAGTGTGTGTGTGTGTGTGTGTGTGTGTACATGTGAAGGTCGCTCATCTCCGAGAGCACATTCCTAACATATTCCGGCCTTCTGTTCCCTTAGCGTGTGTGTATCTGTGTGTTTCAGTGTGTAATATTTAGCTAGCTGTGGCAGCTGCAGCGCTCCATTCATCCTCCCCTCGCTCAGCCAACACACAGCTCGCTCCGTTTATCACTCCGGACCGGCTGCAGGCTCGTTAAGGCTCCAAACGAGTCTGGGTGAGAGTTTTCCAGCAGGCATGTTGAGATAAACTGCTACAATTTACTTTAATTTACTGGTTTTGGTGGAATGAAGAACTTTCCCTCTTCTGGCCTCAGCTGGTCACTTCCTACATTTCCCAGGATGCACCACCACTTTTAGAGAAAAGTGTGAACTTGTTGCACTCAGTATCTTCCCTCGACAATCCGCCTAGCGACACGTAAAGCTCTCTATTCTCCTCTCACACAGCTAAACTCAAGGTGTCCGTCCACCAAGAGAAATAGTCCAACACATAACCTCCAATAAAACAACCACCTGCCAGTTTCATACTCTAAAAATAAATAAAACCACTGTCGTCAGCACAGATCCCAGGTCTGTACAACACACTGTACCATGTAAACGATGACATATCTGTGTGCATGGGTGGTTTTAATGCAACAGCACTGATTAGGTTAGTCTATATTTAGGCCCCAAACACATGTACAGTAAATGTTAATGTGATCTGATTAGCCTCTCGTTAACTCACTCCTTTCCTTCCTTCATTCTTTTGATTGACTCCTCACTTCCCCTCCTCCTCCTCCTCCTGCAGCGCTGCCAATCTCCCCATTCGTTTTCTTAAGATTAGAAAGAATATGAGCGGCCGACCGAACAATCAGGCGAGCGCCACTCCTTTCCTGTGGCGCGCGTTTGAAAGATCACCGCGGCTAAAAATGTCTCCAATGACCAATCACAGCGACGATCAAATGGCACATGATGACGTCATGAAGGAAACTGATCCTCCTGAACACACACACACACACACACACACACACACACACACACACACACACACACACACACACACACACACACACACACACACACACACACACACACACACGGACAGCAGTGTTCATCTCCACCCTCTGACACTTGGCTGCGACCCAACCAGCCAATCAGTGTGGAGGAGTGGAGCGGCGCTGCAGGCCCGGCAGAAGAAGACTTTAAAGGACACAGAAACATGGAACAAGTGAAACAAAGAGACCTTCAAACTGTTTTACGACCGCGATGGGAGAGTTAGCGAGGTGTTTAACAGGGACACTTAATACTCCTGTGAAGCATAATAACATCTATAACTGTCTCTGCAGCCCGTAATATTTCCTCTGTACATCAATTAGATAACACTCTCTCTTTATCAGTTCATCTTTCCTCCCCACTTAGTTGTTTCATATCTTTGTGGGCCGAAGAAGCCGAAAATGAAAGGGAGAGAAAACATTTGAGCTACTTAGCTAACCGACCGATCCACAGAGGTTTGGAATCAGTGAATTATTAGAACCTCCTCCGAGAAGAAGAAGAAGAAGTGCCGCGAAGACGGGAAGAGAAAGAAAAAAGAGGCAATAAAACATGAAACGGGATGAACTCTGAGTGTGCGAGGAGGAAACACCTCGTCACTGATGAGAAGAGACGCAAAGACGAGTCAGACATCAACAACACGAACACACAGAAACAGCAAAGTTAAGTTCAATATCAATCTTGAATTTGTCCACTAATATGAAGCTAAGGCAGGATAGGAATTAGCTTAGCATAGGTTAGCTCAAGGACTGGAAGCAGTAGCATTACTTAAACAGATAGAGATGATGGAGGAAGTGAGAGGTGAGATAAACAAAACCACACAGGTACAACTGTAAAAATGGACTGTGTGTATGTTGGTCGTTAGCTGACAGCTAACAGATGCTAACCGCTGCTAACGGCTGCTAACTGCTCTGTACAGCTGTTTCATGGTCCTCCAGACCAGGCCAGGCTGGCTGTGTCCATGTTTTGTGTAGTTATGCTAAGCTAAGATAGCATCCTTCTAGCTCCAGCTTTACGTTCAGCATAGGCTACAATTATAAGTGCAGTATCTGTTGTGTCATCTATCTCTCAAGAAGAAGCAATTAGCTTAGCTCAACTTAGCATGAAGACTGGAAGCAGGAAACGTTAATTAGTTTTCGGGTGCAGAAGAAAAGAATAGAGGCCCTGGCAAACACACACAGGCACATACACAAGGATGGTGAGAGCGTACGCTACTTGTTAGCTTACAGCTAATGTTTGTCTGTACAGCTGTTTAATGTTTTTTGTCTTTATGCTAAGCTAAGCTAGGTCCTTCAGGCTCCAGCTTCTCATCCATCTCTCAAGAAAGCAGGGAAGTGTACTGTCGAACCATTTTAAAGATATTTTCAGTTTTATCACTGTTACATCAAAGTCCATCACAGGGAACAACTGTTTGTTAAGAAGCAGGTCAAAGCTGATCTAACTCTCTTATTTATGTCCTGTTTCTGACAGAAAGTGAAGCTAACTGCAGTGTGTGAAGCCTGTGGCCTCTGGCAGCTGACAGTTAGTGTTTCTGGCCCTGAGTTTGGTGCGTGCAGCGTTTCAGGCTGCTAAAACTATTAAAAACTAAGACTGAAGGTGTAATAAACTAGAATTATCCTTCAAACCTTCAGTTCTAAGCCGCTCACACACATAAGGTGGCAGTTTTGTTAGCCGAGCAGTGAGATTAGCTGGGTCCTGCAGAGCGAACGAACTCTCACACAGAAACACACATTCAGGAGGAAGCATCTGTGTGGACAATGGATCTGATACTGCGCTGTGTCGCACTTCTTCTTACAGAGAAGAGCTGAGTGTCTGCGTCGGACGAGTGCGTGCTGAGCTGTGTGTGTGTGTGTGTGTGTGTGTGTGAAAGTGAGGACGGCTCGGCCATGTGCCCGAACAGATAATGTCAACAGAGAAGACAACATGTGACCTGGTGACACAGAGAGGCCGGAGAGACGACAGGGAGGGAGGAAGCGGTTACATTATCGTCTCACACATCCAACTTCCTCTGCCAACCGCTCACTGTGTGTGTGTGTGTGTGTGTGTGTGTGTGTGTGTGTGTGTGTGTGTGCGTGTGTGTGCGTGTGTGTGTGTGTGTGTGTCCGTGTGTTATGTAAACCCCTTCGTACCAAGTTAATACCTTCTGGATGTTTGACTTGAGCCAAGGAGATAATCTCTATTAGATCTCCACTCGTACCTGCCAACACTGTTCTAATAACAAATCAGCTGGCTCATTTACACACACACACACACACACACACACACACACACACACACACACACACACACAGTTGAGTATGGTTCTATGAGCCATTCAATAGAAAATAAATTGACAGTTTTGATTAAAAAAAAAACGGCGAGCAATTTGTCAATGTCAGCATCGCAGGTGTCCATTAAAGGAATAGTTTGTCTGTTTTGGGAAACACACTTATTGATTAGAGTTAGATGGTAAAGTTCATACAAATCTGTAGACTGAATACGAAGCTACCTGCAGCAGACCGTTAGCTTACTTTAGCTGTGAACGGGGGGAAGCAGCGAGCTCAGAAAAAGTCGTGCACATCAGCCAATCGAAAACCAGGAAGTGAACGTGTTACACTTTGGATATTGACCAGATTACACACGTGGGCTTCAGGACAGAGCAACGATAGAGATTGATATTTATGCTAAGCTAAGCTAACTGTCTCCTGGTTGTAGAAAGACGGCTGACTTCTACAGGATGCACTCAGCTCCTGTGCTGCCTCGTGGTGGCTAGTAAGCGTTAGCAACATTAAAGTTAGCTAGCGTTAGCTACGTTAGCTTCAAGAAACTGGCAGCCACTTGAGAGGGCTGATGGTTTAAACAGCAGGTGCAGTTAGTCGTTAACTAACATGCTTATTATTGTATTAACTGCTTATTATGAGCTAATGTTTACAGAATCGTTGACTTTAATCGCCTAAATTAACATGAACAACATGAGTAAGTGATAATTAGACATTAGTTAACTGTTAATTACTGTTCCCTTATTATGAGGCGTCAAAATGAACAAAACTGCTTTAAACAAAGAGTTCATAAAAAATAAATGAATGTGCATTAATCAACACTCAGACTAATGAGGTCACACCTCCGGTCAGTGTTTGACCCCTCGAGGGAGTTCGTTAAATCCACAGCTCACTCCGACACACGACAGAAGTGTTGGTGTGTCTGTTCGTGTCCGGAGCCTCGATCTGCATCTGAAATCCATTCTGCACCATCACGGCTTAAACTGGAGCTCTGTGTGAGTCAGTGTCATCCTGAGGGCAGGTGTCTAACAGCTCAGGTGATACTGACACGACCTGTAGCACCTTAAACAAGGAGGCGAGGAAGGAAAGACAGGAGGAAGGATGGAAGCAGAGAAGGGAATTCGGGGAAAAGGGGAAATGTGGAGGAGGAGTGGGAGGAGGATGAGGGGAGAGGGGGCAACGAAATTCCAGCAGAACCCCCAGAACCCCCGTCTGAGTGACTTCCTGCCCACTTTCCCACGCCGAGAGAGAGAATGACGGAGATTAGAAAGTGTTGTTGCAGGAAATTAAGGAGCAATAACTCTGGTGGGGAGGGACGACGTGAGAAAACGCTCTGATAAGACAAAGAGGAGCAGAACAGATGGAGGTGAAGAGGGGAGGTGGAGTAAGAGAGGGAGCAAGAAAAGATGGAGAGCAGAGAGGGAGGAAATGTCATCCTTCAGTTTATATTAGAGGAACAGCGTCTGCCTCATCTGTCTGACGGCGACCAGCTGCCCTGACACGGGAAGTGAAAGAGAGGAGGGAGACAAAGTGAAGCTGGATTAGGAGGAGAAACAGCTGAGGTGAGAAGAAGCGTAGCCAGAGTTAAACAGAACATCAGGGAGGATCAGCAGCGGTGCCAGGTCCGCTCGGCTCAGCCCGCCGTGGCAGGTGAGGCCGCGCTCCACCAGGATCCACCTGACGACACTAAATCAAACACTACAGCTGACGAGCTGCAGAGGATATCTGAGCGGTGCAGAGCTGGCTCTTTAAAAACAACATGAATCATCAAATACCTTCAATAAAGGAAGCGTGGAGAGGAAATCTGATCGACAAGAACACACGACACACCCAAACAAGATTAGGAACTTTAGCTGATTACAACACAACACAACACAACACAACACAACAGCTGAGTTCAAAAGGAAACTACAGAACATCCCTTTCTGTATTTGAGGCAGTGTGTCCCCTCAGGGTTGCCGTAGTCACTGCTGCTGCTGTTTCTGTCACTCAGACTCGCTCACTGAGCTCGAGAGAACTTTCTCCTGCAACCAGCGCAGGAAGTCCGATCCACTCTCACATCCCTCCCAGCGAGCAGCTGACATACGTCCCCATGCTGCACATTCAGGAGTGATTTCACGATGTTCGGACTGCAGCTGCTCTCTGCACCGAGGAACAATCAGCCCTCGATCTGAACAGAACCCTTTAACCCGGCTCTATCCAGCCGCCTCACCCTCGCTGTTATTTTACCTTCAACAGCCTCTTTAACATCTGAAAGCAGCTCCCTCTGGCTCTGAGTGTAAAGAGCAGAGTTTGTCCAGAGGACTGAAAAGGAAAGTTTACAGCAGTGAGCGTGTGTTGTGACAGATGCAGGATTTGGGCCGTGCATGTGGATCTTGTGTAACCGTCTCAGCCACTGGCATGCACTCTGTGCCTCAGCCAGACCTCTCACCAACCAGCACCGAGGCTGTATCGGGGACTTGGGTTTCCAGACTGGGTACCATGGGCACTTAGAGGTCAGTGAAAGGGTTACAGCTGGCCCCAAACAAAGGAAATAACAGATGTGACTGTTGACTGTGTGTTTGTCCTGGACAGGCTGGCGTTTAAAAAGCGCTTGTGCAGGAAAAACTGCTGCAGCTGCTTCATCACACGGTTTCTGTCGTCTGAAGTATTCTGAACTCCTGCTGGAAACAAAACAGCCTCAGAGTTTGAAAAGTGGTGACATACACACTGTTTAATTACAGAACCACTTGGAACAGACCTGCTGTTGGACCGTGTAGGAGAACGTCTCCTGGAGGAGCTGCATCACACAGGACCGACCACGTTACACCAACATCTGGCACTACGTTATGTTAGCTGTCACTACTTTTAAATATTATCAGAAGATTGGACCCGTGTGTACCCTCCATGATGTACGCCTGCTGAACACCCAGGAAGGATAAATACTGTAAATCACAGCAGAGCAGCTTCTCCTCAGTCAGATCAGCCCAACAGTGAAAATGTGTCACTGGAGGAAAGTGAATAAACAAACTGAGCTTAAAGGACGTCACTGTGTTTATATGTGGCGGACCCTGCCACCTCTCTAGCCTCAAACAGGGTTCTGGGAGCTTGTTTTCCTCTGAGAACAGAATTAAACATTTCTGAGTTTCTGACCACACTGTAAATATTAAACAACCGAGTTTGAAAAGTGTCCCATTAATGAGAAGCTTATCTCAAAGTGCAAACAGAGAGATTCAGACTAAAGGATGCTGAGTGAGTAAAAGGGAAAGAACAACAGTGGAGCCTGGTGCATGCTGGGAAACCACTGCCAAGCCACTGTGTGTGTGTGTGTGTGTGTGTGTGTGTGTGTGTGTGTGTGTGTGTGTCCGTGTCCGTCAGCGACAGTCGGTCGTTATCGCGAGTGACTCAAGCATTATGGGAAAACTCTGGCCGCACACGTCAGAGGACTCGTTCAGCCGAACCTCTTGGACGAGGAGAGGGAGATAACGGAGAATGAAGGGTGGAGGAGGTGGAGGAGGAGGAGGAGGGTGTAGCTGGTCCAGAGGTGTCAGGAAAACAAATGAGACGTTGGAAAAAGAGAGAAAAGTACGGACTTATTGAAATGTTAAACAAAGTGAGGCATGGGAGGAAGATGACACGAAACAGACGGAGGTGAGTGAAGGAAAGAAAAGAGGTAGAGACGTCCAGACGGAGGACGAGAGGTGAATGAGATGAAGCAGGTTTTAAAGAGGAAAGGTGGTAAAACAAGTAAAGGAGGGAGGCAGGAGATCCAAAGAAGTGTTGGACTGATGCTGGATGATGGATGAACGCGGGCCTCTGGACAGGAGGCGGATCAACCAATCAGCTGGCCTGACACGTTGTTAAGATTCAGGTAGATTAACTGCAGCAGAAATGTTCTGGGACGTGGTAATGTTCTAAAGTTTAATTTACACTAAGTTGAGTCACATACGTCTGCTTCCTTCCTCACTCTCTGACTGCTGTCACTCCTGTTTGACCGGCTGCCAAACGAAACACCTTCACTTATAAATGATGCTGCAGAGGAAGTTAATGTTGATTATACAGCTAATTAAAACCAACGTGCAGCGAACAACAATCAACATCCAGGAGCAGTTTGCAGCTGGATCATTGATGGTTCATTGATCACAGGTGGCTTTGCTCTCTCGGACAGAAGTATAAAAAGCTAACGTGTGTGAGCTGAACTGAACTTTGGTTTGTTTACTGTCGGACAGAGCGGAGGTCAATGACATCATCACTGAATAAGCTCCAATCACAAACATTCACAGACACTCAGTTCGGTTCCCGACACTAAACGCAGATCTCAGTGAACAGAGTTTTTTTTACTAGTTGTGTTACTTCACTGGAATGACGTGGTTTCCCCCGTTTCACTGTAGTTACATCCTGGTGTGTATCTCAGATGTCCTGAAACTCAAATCCAGCGGGGCCGAGCGTTCATGCTTCAGAGTTCCTGTCCTAAATAAAATGCAACGTCAGTGCTGCGTCCTTCTCACCTTGATACAGAAAGAGGAACTTTCTATCCTCTCAGCAGGTCGAGCATCGTAAAAACAGACCTGTCGTGACACTTCTGGGCTGCAGACCTCTGGACCTCCTCACCGAGCACCTGAATCTGTCTGATCGCCTCTGAACGGAGAGATCGCCAGTTTAAAACCACCGTTTCTCATCTAAGGTCGTATAAGCAGAGCAGCAAAAATAAAAACTGCACTGGAGATCAAATATTTTGGGTATCTCTATTCAGAGAAGTGGGTTCCATCCAGAATACCCTTGTCATCTGTGTGAAAGCGTATTTAACTGTTCTCATTAATAATAGCTGGATATCTGTGTTGCCGGCGTGTCCTCTTTCTTTCTAGCTCTGGTTTGAAATCTCCGGGGAGCCACGACGCTGAATTAAAGCTTCACTGAAGTCACCACACGTTCACTTTGAAAAAGGACGCTTCATCAGACCTGCCGGACGCTTCATCAGACCTGCAGGACGCTTCATCAGACCTGCCGGACGCTTCATCGGACCTGCCGGACGCTTCATCGGACCTGCCGGACGCTTCATCGGACCTGCAGGACGCTTCATCGGACCTGCAGGACGCTTCATCAGACCTGCCGGACGCTTCATCAGACCTGCCGGACGCTTCATCGGACCTGCCGGACGCTTCATCGGACCTGCAGGACGCTTCATCAGACCTGCCGGACGCTTCATCAGACCTGCAGGACGCTTCATCAGACCTGCCGGACGCTTCATCAGACCTGCCGGACGCTTCATCAGACCTGCCGGACGCTTCATCAGACCTGCCGGACGCTTCATCAGACCTGCAGGACGCTTCATCAGACCTGCCGGACGCTTCATCGGACCTGCCGGACGCTTCATCGGACCTGCCGGACGCTTCATCGGACCTGCCGGACGCTTCATCGGACCTGCAGGACGCTTCATCGGACCTGCCGGACGCTTCATCAGACCTGCAGGACGCTTCATCAGACCTGCAGGACGCTTCATCAGACCTGCAGGACGCTTCATCAGACCTGCAGGACGCTTCATCAGACCTGCAGGACGCTTCATCAGACCTGCCGGACGCTTCATCAGACCTGCAGGACGCTTCATCAGACCTGCAGGACGCTTCATCAGACCTGCAGGACGCTGGTCCAGCTCCTCTGAGCAGAACTTCAACCTGCACGGTCATTATAGAAACTGAGACCAACGCTGCAGCTCACAGTTTGGCTTCAGGACCACAGTAACCACTAAAAACATCTTATAAAAACATTTACAGCAGCAATATTAATCTTTTAGGACATTTAAATTAAACGCAGTGAGCACCATTATTATTATTATTTCCTGCCGCCTTCCAAACTCTAAATTCCCACATATCCCTGTTGTTGGCTGGGTGGTCTGGAGGGTGTATTTCATTTTTGTGGCAGTGGCCGGCAGCGAGCAGCATTCCCGCTACTGAAGTAAGAGCAGCGACCGCAATCCGGCTCTGTCACGCCAACAACAACAGAGATGAAACGCAGCCAGTAAGTAATGAAAGAAAAGCCAAACACTGCAGCACAAAAGGCAAATGAGGTGGCACCGCTTCTTCTGCGAGTTTCAAGGGAATCAGCCGGAAGCTGCTTTCACTGGGGAATTGTTTTATGTTTCAAGATAAAATCTGACTCGGCTGTATGAAAATGAATCATTTGCATGGCTCAGTCCAAGTATGTAAACATCTCACGGTCAGTTTAAGAGATATTACAACTGGGCTTCTGCAATCACACAGAACAGACTGATCGAGCGGCTCTAGAATCTGTTGTTTAAAGCCGTGTGTCTTTATAAAACAGCGGCGGAGTCGTTTGATCGCCGCGATGAAGAGATTCAACGACGGGTGGTCTCACTCTTTTACTAAACAGTGTCACGGTCGCACCTCGGGCGACAAATGGCCTATTATCTCAATAACACATGGAGCCGCGCATGTGCAGAGACGAGCGTGACATCAGGAAGAAGACGAGTATTTAAAGCATCTGTCGGTTATACACACCCACACACACACACACACACACACACACACAGTAATAATATTGGCCATCGACGGGTCATTCCTCACATGCCTTTTGGATAAATAGACAGCCAGAAATAAAAAGAGGGACAGTGTGAGAGAGAGAGAGTGATGGTGGATCGGGTCGGGTTAATTCATCCACTCTGAAATATCATCTGATCCAAGAGTTCTCCTGAGGTGTTCTGACCCGGCCGGCATCACATCACACATGTGGACGTTTGGGATTTGTTTATGAAAATGTCGATCTCAAAGAATAACATCATCCAAAGTGGATATTGAAATGAATATTCAAACACCTTTAACACAGCCGCTCTGTGCAACCACATCCTGCAGACCCACTGCACGGTTCTGTACAGTGATGTCAGCTGAAGGCCCAAATCCAATATTACCAAACTAATGGCTTACACACAGCCACCAAACAGAGAAGGGAGGGTAACTGTTAGATAGTACGAGTAAGATGGATGTCAGAAAAGAGATGGAGACCACAAAGACATCAGGAGGAAATGGATGAATTAATGGACTAATGGACAAAACCACGATAAGAGACGCGAAGAGAGACGAGGAGGAAGAAGGGATTTTAAAAAAACAGCAGGAGGACGGAGGAGAGCAGCACTGTGTGGTGGAGCTGAAGCAAACCAACACACATGAGATCCACTCCGACTCTCCTGTTGGAGCATTAAAAATCCATTGTGGTCAGTTTCAGCGTGGTCCATTTGTACTCCATCATGTGTGCTGTCGTGGATACTGTGTGTGTGTGTGTGTGTGTGTGTGTGTGTGTGTGTGTGTGTGTGTGTGTCTCACCAGGTTGGACCCTCCAGTCCAGTACAGGAAGAATCCATCTGGGTCGACTTTCAGGGTCACCAGGGTGGGGGGCCCGCTGTTTGGCTCCTAGACGGCAACAGAAACAGAGACGTTAGCTGAGGAACAGTGAGATCCACCTTCACCTCCGACTGCACACACACACACTGAGGGAGGACTGTCGATTATAAACCACAGAGCGAGGACATTTTGACCGGTCGTCACGCGTCAAGCAGCTGCTGGAAGGTCGAGACGTGGTTTTAATGGTTAGGTTAGAGTTTAAGTTAGCGTGAGGCACGATGGTTACAGTTAGCGTTAGCAAGTACAGAGATGGTGAGCTCCAGTTTTATAACCAGGGTACTTGATCATTTATTACAACTTGGGTTTTAATTTCAGTTTTAGCACCTTTATAACGATGACATCTGACCAGGTAAACACATGTGTTCAGATGATCATACGAGCAGTTTATCTACAGTAAATAAACCATTTATTTACAGGTGTTACTGAACGTTAGCACGTCTAAAACGCCTCATTGAACTGGGTAGAACCAGGAAACTGCCGAGTACATTTTTCTCAACTTTTATCTTCCTTATAAGTTTGTCTGGTGCTCATGTTTCTCAACCAGTCTGGTGACATTGTTCCCATGTTGCTGTGTTTGAATAATCAACTTGGCGAGGACGATTCAGTTCTCACATTACTGTTCGATCCTACGTGTCAGTCAGTCGGACATGATCTGATCAGATCTGTTGGAATTCAAAGTTCAGTCTTACTAACGCTGAAGGCATCAATCCAACGCTCTGTTAGCGTATCAGGAACAAGGCTATTGTTGTTCTCTTGCTAAACGGAGAAAACTAGCAAGTCATGCCTCCGAATGGGAAAACAAGACACCAGACGAGAAGTGAACGGAGGATGTGTTCAGGATTCAGCACCACAGATGCAGAAGTAGTTTCTGAAACCTAAACGAGTTGTGGGCTCGTTTGTGCCTCGTCACCTTGTATATCATGAGTTTTAATTAATTGTCGTCTTCTTATTACGTCCAGCAGGTTTCCTTCAGGGGCCCTGATTCATTTAGTTCCAAAGTTGTATTAATCAGTGACTACCAGCTATATTTGATATGTTAAGAAACAGTTCCAGTGTTTAGTTTATACGTGCAGTGAAGGAAATGATCAAATTCCACTGTGGACGTTAAAGATAACTTCTGGTGTCGAAAGTCTCACAGCCGTACAGAATACCTGTTGTTTTATGGTGACAGACAGACAGACAGACAGACAGACAGGCAGGCAGACAGGCAGGCAGACAGCTACTCTGTGTCTGTGTGCACGTGTCATGCAGCAGCTGTTTCAACGCTGGAAACCACAGAGTTAGACCGGCATGACCATCTCATTCATGTAGCATAATGATGCCACGGCAGCCGGCCTCGACATGTCATTAGCATCATCATTATGGAGTCATACGCAAGTTACGATAACCACACACACACACACACACACACGCAGCTACTGGCTCTGTAATTACAGTGGTGAGCAGTCATACGCATGTCCAGCAGACGGACGTACAGTCCAGACATCCTGGGAAACAAGAGTGATGATCCAGATTGTTTGTTGTTGCAGTGACGGATGACTCATGCTTACATGTCATCATCAGCATCAGCATCAGCATCATCACCGTCAGATGGTCAGAGAGAAAGATCTGCCCGGCAACCCACACTAAACTTTCCCAAGATCAGACAAACAAAACAAAAAGCACACAGTTCCTTTGTGACGTAAAAGAAGTGGGACAGTACGGTGGCCCTGAAGGTCAAAACACAGTAACATTTCAGGGACATGGTCGTGTTTTATGAAATGTCGTTGTGTTTTCTGGAACACTGTGAGCGTGTTTGGTCTTTAAGCTCTACATGTAACATCAGTCTCAGCTGGAGAAGGAGAAGAAGTGTGTTTACCTAAACGCTGGACTGTTGCTTATAGAGGCCTCCTCACTTTAACTGGACGCCCACTAACACAGGAAATGTACGTTTTAAAGTACATTTCAAACTAAACATACCTTGAGTTTAGGCTCCAAGGTCGGCTGACGGAGAGAGAGGGAGTGAGACGTTTGGAGTGAGATAAGGACAGAAGGAACAGAGGAAGGAAAAAGAGATTGTTTAAGAAGGATGAACAGAGTGGGATCAGAAGAAAAGGTCAGGAGTGGAGAACCAGAGCAGAATCCAACCACATCTTAAGACTTTAATGAGCGACGCGAGACGCTTGACTCCACCGACCAGCTTCATATAAAAGCCAGTTATAGAACGACAGCTTAACTCTGCGTTTAACTTCAGATGTGAAGCCCATGTTACACTTTAAATAACCGAACTCATGACCTGTTTACTCACTGGGAGGACTAACACACCATGACTGACATCTCACGGCTGTGACCTGATCAGATGCCGGTCTCACTGAACCCTGAGCACTTATTTAACTTGTAATGCAGCCTGAGTGTTTCTTTATCCTTTGTGTGCTAGATGTGATTTTCTGAGTCAACAGAGGATGAGCACATGTCAAACTGTAAACAGCTCCGATGATCTGAAGAGACGAGTGTGCCGTCGACTGAACGCATCTTCTGCAAATCATTTGCAAATCAAATGTTGGTTCAAGAGGCAAATGAGACTAACGTTTCTCTGTAGCTGCTCAACACGCTCAGCTCCTGTTAAATCAACCTGAGGCCACCTCAGACTCAGACTGGAGTCAGACTGAAGTGAGACTGGAGTCAGACTGGAGTCAGACTGGACTCAGACTGGACTCAGACTGGACTCAGACTGGACTCAGACTGGAGTCAGACTGGAGTCAGACTGGATTCTTCAAACTGGCAGCTTCTATTAAAAAGGAGCACTGTGCAGTTCTGGAGAAGACGTTTTAATCAGAGGACAAAAATCTGTGTGGACTTTTTGCTTTTTGCATAAACAAACTGAATAAACAGGCTGTCTTTGTGTTCTTGTCTGAATAAATTGCATAAACAAATACTGTTGTACTTTGTTTAGAAGTGGCGGACCCTGCCACTGGCTTCAAACAGCATCATGGGGCATTATTTTCCTCTGAGAACAGCTTGTTTATTCAGTTATGGAGTTTATATTATTACCTGATTAATGTTGTAAATATTAAAATTATGATTTTAAATGTATTCTCCAAACTACATTGTGCCACCTTATAAATAAAAAGGGTTACGACACCGTGAGACACTGAAGTTTCATTTTAATATTAAGAAAACAAACAACTTCTACTTGTTCAGTGAAATCCAGTATAACACACACACACACACACACACACACACACACACACACACACACACACACACACACACACACACACACACACACACACACACGGTTATGCTTTAAACAGCGCCGGCAGAAATATCATTTCACACAGAAACTCTGCACCGACTGTGTGAAGAGAAACGACCTCGACCTCTGTGTGACCCGTTTGTACGGCACGCTCGGTCGCGGGTCGATGCCGGTCCATTCATACGCTCTGTATCACTATATAGCTCTGGACTACGGCCAGGATAACTTTGGCTCACTTGAGATTCAACAATCATGCTCGAGTGCATTTGAAATTGATAGAAGACACATTTATTGTTAATGCAGACAGAAGTTACTGCATAAATCTTAGAGTAATAGTTTGATAATATCCTTTAATAAACCAGCTGCAGTCCTGACACAGATCAGAGTCTCTTCATCCTGAATCAGACACGTTACGCTCCACATGGATCCACATACAAATCCACCGCTGATGTGCAACAGACTGGAGTTTATCAAAGTCACAGCTATCAGAATATGGAGATGTGCTGATCCATAGTATTGTTTTATACCGTAGTTTAGTTTTTGTTTCTGTAAGGTTTATATGAAGTTTCATTCTCTCAGGACAGACAAAGTTATGAGAAATTTAAAAAGCGTTTGTTCATTAAAAATCCTTTCTGTTCACATTTTGTTTTAAATCTACAACATGTAAGAACTGGATTTCTGTCAAATTCAAACTCAGAACAGATACAGGACAACATCACCAGAACAACCACTAGCTGCTGCTAACTGTCAGCTAGTTAGCTCAGTTAGCTCAGTTAGCTGTACAGCTAGCAGTGTAGACTGGGAGCTCGGTGCACCGTGTGTTCACGCTGCTGGAACAGGGCTAACTGGTTAGCATGCTAATTCAAGTAGATCTCGCTGCAACACAAATACATCATCATTATGTAAGACTGGCTGGTGTCATAGAGCTGAGTCACCTGGATGGGTTAGGTGTGGAAACAATGAAGCAACAGTGGTCAGAAATGTTTTGATGTACTGGAGGTTTTATTGTGTTGTATCCATCTATCTGAAGGACTGTGTGACCCACCCTGAGTCTGAACAGCCTCTGCAGGCTCGTCTCTTAAAGGTGCACTGTGTAGCTTTGGGGAAGAAATTTTACATCAGAAGATTAAAAATCTTCATTGACTGTTTTTTTTCTTGCTAAATAAATTAAAAACAAACTCTCTCAGTTTCACCACTGAATGAACTGAATAAACAAACTGACAGCACAGTTTCACACAGATTTACTTTGTTTACATGTGGCGGACCCTGCCACCCTTCTAGCTTCAAACAGTGATCTGTTAAATACAAAAGTACGTCAGCAGTTAAAGAGGCTCAGATGATGTCACTCATGTTAACCTTCTCTCTGCCTTTGTGTCATTTTTATCCAATGATGGTCCGACGGGACGGATCCAGTGTCACACACACTGCTGCTACACACTGCTGCTGCTACACACTGCTGCTACACACTGCTGCTGCTACACACTGTTGCTACACACTGCTGCTGCTACACACTGCTGCTACACACTGCTGCTGCTACACACTGCTGCTACACACTGTTGATACACACTGCTGCTGCTACACACTGCTGCTGCTACACACTGCTGCTACACACTGCTGCTACACACTGCTGCTACACACTGTTGATACACACTGCTGCTGCTACACACTGCTGCTGCTACACACTGCTGCTACACACTGCTGCTACACACTGCTGCTACACACTGCTGCCGCTACACACTGCTGCTACACACTGCTGCTGCTGCTACACACTGCTGCTGCTACACACTGCTGCTACACACAGCTGATGGGGATTTCCAATGGGACCAAACACACAAACGCACATATACACATCCACCCAGAGGAATGTGATCTATGGGCTCATGTGACCTGTAATATAACAACACACACACACACACACACACACACACACACACACACACACACAGAGACACGCACACACACAGAGTTGTGGTCTGATTTATTTGCATGTCATACCTGCTGAGTTTTACATACCTGTCAGCTGCTTTCTAATGAAGCCTTGCTTTCGGGAAATGCTCGTCTAACTCCTCCCCTTATTCTGTCTAATTAACCTTTAACAGTTAATAATTTCTGGGATATTTGGGGATTTGAACACTCCAAAATATGAGGACTTGCCACTTTCCATTGTTCCTAATGTGGTACAGATCTGATATCTTCAGCTTTCTGAGTGTTTGTTGGACGAAACGAGTCAGTTGAACGTCACCAAAACTCTAATTCACACTTTTCACTACTTTCTTGTTCGAGGTCGTTGTAACAGCGTTTAAAAACCCCTGACCCTGACCAGGAAGTCATTAGTGCGTGCCCTCCACACACACACACACACACCTTGTCCACCATTATCATGCACCCTCTGGAGTGTTTTGTGTGTCTGAGTGGGTGGTTGCTCTATAATTGGACCTCACCCCGCTCCCCAATTATCCACCATGTGTAGAAACCTTCTCAAGTCTTGCTAACTTCCCTTCTTTTCATTCTTTCATGTCTGCCTTTCTCTCCAGTTCACTCCCTCTCCAACACTAGTACTTTTTCCTCCATGACTGATTGAAGCCCACGTCTCCCTCTGCAGACCCCCTCCAGATGTCCTGACCCTCCGACAAACACCTTCATTACCTGACCGTAATGTCAAACACACACACAGAGAGTGGACGGACCACCCTCCGAGTCAGAGGTGGACGGTCGGCGGCTAATGAGCCCCTCTTGACAAATACACATGTAGGATATATATATATATCCTGCCTCTCTGCAGTCCTGTGAGTGTGTTGTACAACGTGAGACGAGGAGAAACCGCTGCTGCAGATAATCATAAAAGTGGCTGCTCAGAGTGTGTGTGAGTGTGTGTGTGTGTGTGTTCAGTGAGTGTCAGTGTGCACTTAGCGTGAGTGTGTTTGAGCTGCTGCTTTGGCAACATGGCAAAAGTTGATGACAGCAGGTAACCTTTGGACCCAACTGAGAGAGGAAAGAGGGCGGAGTGAGGCCGGGAGGGAGAATCAGATATAGAATATAGAAGAGACAGAAAGAAACTAGAAGATAGCTGTGGTTAATATTTAGGCCCGATCCCAACACGCCTTGGCCCCACACGCCTCTACGTTTAGCACGCTGGCGCTCAGGAGCAGGCTGTTCTGATTCTTGTTTGCATGTTTTATGGTCCTTTTTTTTGGCACAAGCACAAAACAATCAGGACCAGTTTGCTGATGTCACAAGTTGTGAACAAACTGCAAGCGCCCATCATGCCACGGCTGGAGACGGCAGAAAGGAAATGTCTGGTTACATAAACGCCATCGACAACCACCGATGACATATTATGAAGACATTCAATGTGTGTCAACTTCAGAAAGGTGGCGGTCTGAATTACTTCCCCCTGTGTCTCTGTTAAACTAAAACTATTAGCAGAATGTGAAAAAATAGCAGTTTTGACATCAAAGATGTCTCTGCATTGTGTTGAAGAGATATCATCTGAAGTTAGCATGCTAACCTGCTAGCTCACATACCTGAAATAGCTCCTGCGCTAGTGGTTTAAACACCAACAGTCCCCTGGTAGTCTGGCTAGCTGCACAGCTAAGTGTGCTAACAAGCTAACAGCACCCACAGTCATGGATTAAAAGAAAACCTTTAGCAGGAGTTAGCATTACTCTGCTGACTGGTTGGCACTTTTTAAGTATTGCACCTTTAAGTTCATCTGCACTGTTCTTTGCAAGCGATCCGATCCAGTTTGTGTGTCTCGGTACCGCTGATCTATCTGCCTGGATATCTGTGGTACAGACAGAAACTATGTTTGCTGTTGACGCAGCTTTCCATCGCCCGCCTCTGTGCAGAGCTCGTCCATGGTACTCAACAAGCTCGGGTAGCAGCATGGAGTCAGATCAGGAGCTGTGTGTGCTGAGGGGGCAGCAGCAAGATTATAACACATGCCGAATTTACAAGAATGCCCAAATAATTAAGAATTTATTGGACACAGCATTATCCAAAGTTTATAAAGTGTCTCCTAATTCAGCAACTCACAAAATTAGGTGATTTTTTAAGGGAGTCTGGGGAATTTCTCTCCCACTTCATCTCCCGGCTGTTGTTGACTGTAGCTGATGTGGCTGCTTTGACTCATAATATGTTGGTGTTCAGGTTTGCAGTGTGTTGTCGTGCAAATCATTCTCAAATTGTTTTCAAAATTATTGTTCATAACAATAACATACATGTGTGTCCAGGAACTTAAAAAGAATACAGAAGATGTCATTATATAGACTGACTCCCACATCCCTGCTCAGCCTCTCCGTTGTCCTTCAGTCACTCTGGATTCAACGTCAAATACGTTAAAGGTACGTCTTCCCCTTCTGCAGCCATCTTGGCAACGCAACCACGAGGTCATCACGACTAGGCCACCTATCAAAACTGATGTGAAGAGAGCATAACTTCACTTTCTGCGGTTATAGACGTTTAAACTGCTCGTACAGAATTCTGATTTTAAGAAAACAAAAAACGCATTGGTCCTAAAATAACTAGGCCATTCTAGTGCACATGCTCGTAGGAACGGACAACCTTTGACCATCGTAGACCAGACAGATCAAAACTGAGGACGAGATGGAAAGAAAGAAGAGGACAGAGAGGAAGCGAAGACAGGAAGCAGACAGAGACTAAAAGACGAGGAAGAGATCACACACATCAGATACAGACACACAGTGAGGTGAACACGTCGCAGCCGGAGCTAAAGTACTGCAGAGTGAAGGAGGAGGAGGAGGAGGAGGAGGAGGAGGAGGAGGAGGAGGAGGAGGAGGAGGAGGAGGAGGAGGAGGAGTCCAGATGTCAGTCCCACACTTCACATGTGGCTGTGGTTGACCTTCCACCTCTCCCTCCTTCACTCCATCCATCCTTCATCCGTCCTGTTTCTCACCACTCTGTCAGGATGTCGGCAGCGTTTCTCGGCGTGGCGTCAAACACTCACACGAGCCTGCGTTTCCTCCTCCTCTAACTTTATCTCCCAAACATTTACATAAGGACAGTTTGAGGCTCCGTTCATCCCTCCAGTGCCGAACGCAGACAGACACTTTTCTGAAAGTGCAGGAAGAAGCGGCACAAAAGCGGAGCCCGTTGTGTTCCCGTGAGGTCGGGACGACACAGAACCTCTGCTTACACAAGAGACCCGATTCAAAATGTTGGCCGTCACATCTCAGGTGTGAAACAAACGCTTCCCCAGCCGTTATGAAAGCATCTCACACTGACTTACATTTCATTCGGATGTGTTCCACTTACAGAAATGCACACAGTTCCCCTGAGAATCCTCAATGAAGGTGGAAAGTAAAAATAAGACAATCAAAAACACACAAACTATATTTACACGCTCAGTGAAGTGTGAACGCTGACTCTGTTTCCTCTGCAGGGGGAGAAAAGAGTTACTGAAGCCTCCACAGTGGATCCCGGCTATCAGCGCTGTGGCATCGTAAACAAATTCCACCACATGATATAAAGTGATTACTCAGAGCCGAGCCGGAAAAAGAAAACGGGCTGATAAAAAGGAGCTGCTCGACAAGTCCCAGCATGCACAGGGAGAAACGTCTGTAACAGGTTCAACTCTTTCACTCAACTTCTCAGAAACTGTTCAAGAGAATGAAGTCATAAAACCGTGGTGACAAAATATCAAAAAATCAGATTTTAGTCACGCAAAAGAAAACTGCAAAGAAAATCTGCTGGATCTGATTTAGAATAAAATAAAGGTCAGCGTGTGATTCTGAGAGCTGAGGTCAACAATGGAGCCATTAAACTAAAAGTTTGACCTTTTGCTTTCTTGCTGAAAGTTAGATGAGAAGATTGTTACCACATTGTTAGCTTAACAGCTAAAAGACAGGAAGCAGGAAAAGAGCTTCTTTTAGTCCAACATTTCTAATTCTTACACCTCGGCTCGAGGAGAGAACAAACAGGACGGCTCTCGGCCCAGAATGGACCCCATTAACATCTGGTGCCGATCCAAGCTAAAGAACTGACCCAGAAAAGTTTCCTCACTTGATCTTGAGCTACAGTACAGGTGGAGGTGATGTTTGACACTGGTGGAGCAGACAGACATCGATACTGATATCAGGCAGCAGAAACCCAGATGTCAATATATTAGCTAATAAACACACACAATGATTCCTTAAATGTGCTTATTGAACACTTGTGACACGTACATGTAACAGAGGCAGATTAACAAATCCTCTGCTTGTTTAAAACGATGTAACAGGAAATAAATTACGACTTCACATATGCAAGAAATCTGTGTGTCCTTACGCTTTATAACGAACCATTTTCCCTTTTTTCCAGACTTGCTGAGATATGCCGACTAGTCGCTATTCAACTCTGATCGAGGAAGCACACAAAATGTGAAACTGTTCCTTTTACAACCTGCTTTAGCATCCGCACTATGATTTAACTTTAAATAGACTGAAAACATCCAAACCTAGAGCTACATATTCGGCTGTTTCCTTCCAGCTATGTGAGTGAGACATGAACTCTGTCGTGGCTCTGAGCGTGTCAGCTCAGGATGTCAGTGAACGCTCGGTCTGGTTTGACAGCACGGTGCTGATGAACACTGAGACCAGCAGCAGCACGGACGCGTCTCCAGCCTCCATTCAATGTTTTCCTATTAATGAGGATTACTCATCCTGTGTGACTTGTTTTCAGGCCGAGGTTTACTTCTTAATTGTGCGACGTAAACAAACTCCAAATGAAGTGCGCTCTGCTGATGGAAGGTGTGAGGAGGAGGATTTATTTGGCTTTTTGTGTACGTTTATGATTTATATCAAGGAGCGGAACAATGGCAGCGAGCCCAGCAGCTCTGCAGACGAGCTGTCTGTCTCTGTTTGTTTAATTGGCTGTTTGGGAGGAATTTTAACTGAATTCCAGTCGGAATTCACTTAAATTGAATTGTGGCCGCGCTGCAGAGGGCGGAGCAGCGGCAGACGGAGGGAGGGAGGGAGGAGGAAAATGGTTTGGCTCTGGAGCCTTACAACAAGCTCGAACAGGAAGTCATTCAACGTGAAGCGCACACACACCCAGAACAAAACCACCACACACACACTCACACACACAAACATGTGAGCACATGTGTGTACACAGAGGAAAGATGGTCAGCTTGGAGTGCATTCCTCCTCCACCCCCCCGCATGAGTCAGTGTGTGACAGTGTGTTGGACGACGACAGCATCAGCACGGCGACAGATGAGGACAGGATCAGAGAGCGAGGGCAGGAAGAGGAGGTGAAATGAGCCGTGTGGAGGACGGACAGGAAGGAGGACGGACAGGGAGGAGGACGGAGGTGAAGAGACGAGGACGACTGGGAGGAGGACGGACAGGGAGGAGGACGGAGGTGAAGAGAGGGGGACGGAGGTGAAGAGAGGGGGACGGAGGTGAAGAGAGGGGGACGGGGTCAAACGTGGGGTTTGTCATGTAAACACTGCGCCGCGCCCTCGGGCTCTCCTCTGTCTGTCCCCATTCTGTTCTCACTTTGCTGAATCCTTAAAGGAATACGCAGAGTTTTTTGGGACAGCAGCTCATTGGTCAACTGTCGTCCCTGTTAGAACAAAGACAGACACCAAAATAAACCCGGCGTCCCGAGTGGATCAGAACCGCTATCAGAACCGCTGAGCTCCACGTGAACACTTTTATTAGATGACACCTATTAAGTGTCGTGGTCATCAAGACATCTTGGAACGAGCGCTGACTGAACATTCACTGAATAAACAAACTGACCTTAGAGAACGACACAGTTTCATACTGTTTTACTGAGTGTATATGTGGCGGACCCTGCCACATAACGACACAGTTTCATACTGTTTTACTGAGTGTATATGTGGCGGACCCTGCCACATAACGACACAGTTTCATACTGTGTTACTGAGTGTATATGTGGCGGACCCTGCCACATAACGACACAGTTTCATACTGTTTTACTGAGTGTATATGTGGCGGACCCTGCCACATAACGACACAGTTTCATACTGTTTTACTGAGTGTATATGTGGCGGACCCTGCCACCTCTCTAGCTAACATCGTTCTCTGGACCTCATCTTCCTCTGAGAGCAGCTCGTTTATTCAGTTATGGACAACACAACGTTACTGAGTTTGTCTTATTACCTCATTATTATTGTAAATACCAAAATTCTGAGTTTCTCCAAAACTACACGGCGCCCCTGGAAACAGAGAGCATAATAAATTCTTATCAACTCGACTTGGATCAGAACCAAACGCTACCGATCCTTCATTTATCCCCGTAGCAAACGTTTCCTTTGCTCCCTGCACACAGGGCAGATTGATTCACGCTCAGTTACAAACAGAAGACCTCCAGAACCGGTTCTGAACGTGTAGAAGATGGACTTTCTCACCGTGTACCCTGGAAACTGCCTTCATACCATCCACACACACACGCCATATTAACAAGACGTATCATGAAGAATTTAACGGTGTTAACCAGTCAAGCTTCCTCCTTTTCACCTCTCAGGTCGCAGGTTAGATCACATCTCATTAATGGGTTGATGTCTGATAATCCCTGCAGACAGTCTTTCCTTTACACTCAGTTATATTCTGGATCTGCTTCCTGCCGTCTCTGCAGAGAGTTTCTGACACGTCGCTTTGTGAGAATCAACAGGATTATTAGAAGCTGTGAAGCACGTGTCACTAAACAGAGGCGGCAACTCACAACTACCTGATTCATCAATGAAAACTCCATGCAAACTTTCCCCAGAGCTCAAAGTTTCACGTTCACACTGACTCACAGTCCAAAGCCAGAACCACAGAATATTTAGCGTTTGATTTATTTGTGCACTGACGATCAAATGCGTGTTTCGTTCAGCTCCTGGTGGACTGGAGGAGGGCAAACACCTCCTGCAGGAGGCCCCGCTGCCCCTCGAACACCCCGAGACCTCCACATGCAGAGACGGGTCCAGATGACACCGTGTTACCAACTCACTGACCGACCTGCACAGCATTTACATCATGGAACTGACATGATGTCGTCAAGACAAACAGAAGGACGTACACCTTCAGGGTCTGTCCGTCAGATTTACAGGATCTTTATGTAAGAATCTTAATAGTTAGTATGTATGTCAGCACTGGTGGGTAAAGAAGGAGGGACGGACAGACGGGTCGGTCACTCCGTCTTTTTCTCTTGTTGTTAAATATTCTGCGTCTGTCGGAGGACGTGAGGAACCGATCACACTGGAATATTTTGCATTATTTGGACACTTCAACTTTCTGGTGATACGCTGCAGCCAGTTTGTTAGAGTCCTGTTCTTTGCTCAGACAGCGACACCCTCCATAATTAATCTGATGATGGTGGTGAGACCCTCCCCACAGACTTCATTACAGAACATACGTAAGCACAGACTGGCTGGAGGTCAGATCTGCATGCTGTCAGTTTAATGACGGAGCATCTTCTTCTTCTTCTGGTCCCCAAAACACCAACATGCCTCATCTTCCTCTCTAATCTCCACCACATCCGTCCTCTCCCTCCCTCTCTCTCCATAAGCCATTTGTTGATTCTAGTGGGAAACAGCAAATACAGCGGGATGAAAGATAGTCGAGGAGAACGCATCCACATGTTTCCGAGTGTTCACACACTTAATCACCAGCACAACCATTTCCTGGGAATTCCCTCCGAGAGACGTGGAGACAGAGCGACTTAGTGTGAGAGAGCGGGCGCAGAAGGAGAGGAAATCAAAAGGACATTCAGTGTTAGCGTGACAAGACCCTGCAGAGGCCCGACACACACACACACACACACACACACACACACACACACGATCATTACAGTGTGTGTGTGTGTGTGTGTGTGTGTGTGTGTGTGTGTGTGTGTGTGGCTCTGCTGCTGCTAATAAGTCGTCTGCAGCCACTTCTTTTCTGGGTCAACGCCACACCTGAGCTCCTATTTGCAAAGTAAACTTATGATAACAGCCACACTGGAACTATGGACCGACGATCCTCACACACACACACACATATGCACACATGCACACATGCACACACACACACACACACACTTGCATGCAGCTGCATTGTAAATCCAAGACAGGGGTTTCCAAATGGAAGACACAAGGCCTCCAGTTAGGATCCAGATCAGCCTGCGACTCTGTTAATCATTGATGGCTGCTCGCTCACACACACACACACACACACACACACACACACACACAACCATGATTATTACGCACACGCTGCACAAACCTTCGTGTTGACATAAATTAGAAATTCAAACTCATAACTCCACATTTACAGCATCAGTGACGTGACAACTCACACTGAGACGTGTTGGTCTGTTACACCAGCTGCTCTCAGAGAGGTGGCAGGGTCCGCCACAAACTAACAAAGTTAAACAGAATGAAACTGTTGAGACACAGAACTACAGAACTGCTTTAAAGAGTGTGAAGTAGAGTGAAGCTGTTAGTGGAGCTGTAAGAGGTCCAGGTAACCTCCACACCTGCAGACCCGGACAGGTGCTCACACACACACACACACACACACACACACAGAGCTCAGGGAGCAGGGAGCAGAGCTGAACCCGAGCCAGAGCAAAACCGGCTCGACCAGAAGTCAACACAACACGCTGAGCGCGGCAGAGACCAGCGGGGTTACACACCGCAGTCTGTTTAAACTGTGCGGGGCTGTGCGGGGCTGTGCGGGGCTCCTGGGCTGACAGCCGGGCGGGGACACACCTGCACCGTCCCCCCGGAGCCTCCACCTGGGCCCCGCTGTCACCGACACACAGCAATCTGAGTCTTTTCACTTTCAAGTTACACAAAGCGGAAACAGACTCCGACATGTCCTCACCTCGTCCCACTTGATGAACTTGCCTCCCTTCTTCAGCGCTTCGTGGACGGACACGGGTTTGAGCTGCAGCGCGTGGACTCCCGGCTTGGCCCCGGCCATGGCGAGGGACTCCTGCCCGGGCGCCAACGCCTAAACCCGGCTGCGGCGAGCTGGACTCCTCGGAAGGAACAACACGGCTCTTCCTTCCTTCCACTTCCACCCGCGGGAGCTTCTTCTTCTTCTCCTACTTCTACTTCTTCTTCTCCTCCTCCCGCTCCTACTCCTCCTCCTTCTTCGTCCTCTTCTTCCGGGAGTTAATTGGAGGACCGAGGGAGGGGAAAGTTTCTGTCCTCCGACACCGACCTTAAAAGTAGTTGGACCTCAGCGGGACTGAAGAACATGAGACGGTCCGACCGACGAGCTGCTGCCGCGCGCCGCGTCCTGTCCGCGTGCACGCACCGCGGGGGCGCGCCTGGAAAAACTCCCCCTTTCTTTATTATTATTATTATTATTATTATTATTATTATTATTATTATTATGACAGGCTTTGATTCCTATCTGTGTTTGTTTATGCAGAATCCTTTAATCGCGCTGAGAGATCCTTTCCTTCCTTCCTTCCTCCCATCTGCTCTCCCCCTCTCTCCCCCTCTCCTCCCTCCTCTAACCTAACTTTCTCCGCTTCCTCTCCCTCTCGTCGCCTCCTCCTCTCCCCCTCCTCCTCCTCCTCCTCCCCGCATGTTTTCTGTGGAAAAAGAAAGACAGAAAAACAAACCAAACAGGAGATGATTCCGAGAGGAGAAGGGCAGAGCGAGGGAGGAGGAGGAGGAGAAGAGGAGGAGAGGAGGAGGTGAAGGAGGGAGGCAGAGTTTGGGTGAAAAGGGGTGTGTTTTAATTCACTTCCTCTGCCTGCTGGAATTTACAGCATGCTTAATTATACTGAACATGAAAATGTGAAACAACATTGTTTTTGATCACTGTGAAGGTTTTGCACTCTACTGGAACTTAAAGGAAGGAAGTGTGGAGGAATTTAAGTTTAAAAATGTACAAATAATATCTGCAGAAGGTGAAGAAATAGCAGTTCAATGCTGGATGCTAACCAGCCTAGCCGCGGCCTGAAGCTCCTGTGCTGCACGGCTGATCGAGCCGCTGATTGAACCTTTAAAGGGCGTCTGGTGATTTATCATCACACCTCCATAAAGTCTGGAGACGTGTGAGAGGCAGATAGACGAATGAATCGTCACAATCGGAGCAGTGAAGGCTCAGATATCAGGATTTTGTTCCTGGTATCAAGTCAAGTTCCAAAGAATGCTCGATTCTACACTTCCCACAATGCAACGCTCCTATAAACCCAACAACATTCAGTGTCCAGACAGTCTTCTTCCACAGTTTCTGTGTGATAAGCTCAGATGTCACGTCCACAACGAGCGTCCCCTCCATCTTTCTTTGTTTCCAGACTGACGGATGTCTGATAACGAGCGACATCTTGCTCACAGCAGTCACACAAACAAGTCAGAGGGCTTTAGAAAACTCTCCGTCCTCATTTGGAACAACTGAAAAAAGACGCGGATGTCAGGAATGAAACGTTACGCGGACACGAGCTCTAAAGTGCTTTTCATTAAACCCTCCATTCCTCGTGAAGTCACGTCCTTTAAACAGACTCTCTGTTTAAACGTTACAGCCTCGATAACCTGCCGACATGTGGAGGGGTGAGTATCTCTGTGAGCTTTGGGAGGATTGTCTGGAGCCACAGAGGACATTTTACAGCTGTTTGCATCCACAGACTATAGATTACTTCCTATTATTGACCTGATGTGCAGAATCAGTGGAGTGCTTCTGTAATGAGCCTGGCTTCAGTCCTGCAGCCTCCACTGAACACGTGATCAGTCAGAAAGATCAGACCGCTCTATGGCTTTGTGCTAAACATGACGCTAGGTAGCTTAGCTTAGCATGAAGACTGCAGGCAAGTAGCTGGTTTAATAGCAATTCTCTGCATCAGTAATTTAATATGTCAAAATATTGCAGAAGAGGAAAAAGTATGCTGCAATTTATCAGCTAGCTAAGTCAGCTAGCATGAAACAGAAATAGCCTAGCCAATGATTTTTGGATGCTGGTGACAGTTAGCTTAGCTTGGCACAACGCAGGCTAACGAAATCTGTTGTTAACACCTAGCATAGAAATGTAGCTGACTTTACACTTTGGTTTATGTAGCCTGCAGATGAAACTAATGATATATGTGTTAATTAGTGAGCTTTGGAGGTTCTTGTAGGCAGATTTCTTTTTGTATTCTTGGGACGTAGCCTAGCTTAGGCTAAGCTACATGTTGTCAGGCTGTGGGTTTGTATACATCTATATTTTGTATTTCACAGAATGTCAAACTGTGGATAAATAAAAATGGTGTAACGTGCATCTCTGTTTCACCGCAGGGATAAATAATATAATTATCAGGGGTTGTATTAATATTTAAATCACCTGTGTTTTTAATTCCTTTAACAGTTTTCCTTCTGTCAGCAGTGACGGATCACTTGTGCTGCCAGTAATGTTATTAAAAACATGGCAGCACTTATCAGAGTCATTGGAAATACACAGTAATCAGCTTAGAGGTCATTTGGAAGCGATGGAGGATAAGAGGCTGCGCTGCCCAGGCGGTCCGATCGTGAGATGAAGGATATATTTTATGAATGATGATATTAAATCTGCATTATGTAAACAGGAAATAATTTAGAGGTTTTGGCGGTGGGGTAATCGAAGCCGCCGAGAGTCATCAGGTAACTTTCCCCCGCCGGCAGCCGTATCATGTTTTAAGAAGCGTGAGAGCAAAAGGAGGCTGAAAAGCTGAAGTTCAATCCGTCCAAATCCTGCTGCCAAGCAACATTACGACTCAGACTCTCATAAAAAAAAACACTACGGCGCAACAGATATTTGGCAGCCGTGACCATTCTCCAGCTCCTTAACTACACCCGGCAGGAATGTCTGCTATGCTGCAGCCTGCTGACTTACTGACTGACTGACTGGCTGCTGCTGTGCTGTTCCTCCACCAAACCCAGAAACAGGCGACGAGAAAACCTAAAGAACATCCAGAGAAATGCTCAGAAACCACCTATGGAAGCTGCTGGAGACACGTGACCCTGAGGAGGTGATGAGGAGGTGATGAGGAGGGGAGGGGAGGTGATGAGGTGGTGAGAGGAGGTGAGAGGAGGTGATGAGGAGGTGAGAGGAGGTGATGAGGAGGTGAGAGGAGGTGATGAGGAGGTGAGGGGAGGTGAGAGGAGGTGAGAGGAGGTGATGAGGAGGTGAGAGGAGGTGATGAGGAGGGTGAGAGGAGGTGAGAGGAGGTGATGAGGAGGTGAGAGGAGGTGATGAGGAGGTGATGGGGAGGTGAGAGGAGGTGAGGGGAGGTGATGAGGAGGTGAGAGGAGGTGAGGGGAGGTGAGGAGGAGGTGAGAGGAGGTGAGTGAGAGGAGGTGATGAGGAGGTGAGGGGAGGTGAGAGGAGGAGAGAGGAGGTGAGGGGGGGTGAGGAGGAGGTGAGGAGGAGGTGAGGAGGAGGTGAGGGAGGTGAGGGGAGGGGGAGAGGAGGGGGGTGATGAGGAGGTGAGAGGAGGTGATGAGGAGGTGAGAGGAGGTGAGGGGAGGTGATGAGGAGTGATGGGAGGTGAGGGGAGGTGATGAGGAGGTGATGAGGAGGTGAGAGGAGGGAGAGGAGGTGAGAGGAGGTGATGAGGAGGGGAGAGGAGGTGATGAGGAGGGGAGGGGAGGTGATGAGGAGGTGGGGAGGGAGGAGGTGAGAGGAGGGTGAGGGGAGGTGAGAGGAGGTGAGAGGAGGTGAGAGGAGGTGATGAGGAGGTGAGAGGAGGAGAGAGGAGGGAGAGGAGGAGAGGAGGGGGGGGAGGAGGGGAGAGGAGGGAGGAGGTGATGAGGAGGTGGTGAGAGGAGGGTGAGAGGAGGTGATGAGGAGGTGAGAGGAGGTGAGGGGAGGTGAGAGGGGAGGTGATGAGGAGGTGAGAGGAGGTGATGAGGAGGTGAGGGGAGGTGAGAGGAGGTGAGAGGAGGTGATGAGGAGGTGAGGGGAGGGGAGGGAGGTGAGAGGAGGTGAGAGGAGGTGAGAGGAGGTGATGAGGAGGTGAGGAGGTGAGGGAGGTGAGAGGAGGTGATGAGGAGGGAGGGGAGGTGAGAGGAGGTGATGAGGAGGTGAGGGGAGGTGATGAGGAGGTGAGGGGAGGTGAGAGGAGGTGATGAGGAGGTGATGAGGAGGTGAGGGAGGTGAGAGGAGGTGATGAGGAGGTGAGGGGAGGTGAGAGGAGGTGAGAGGAGGTGATGAGGAGGCCAGACAGACGAACGACTGGCACTGAGGAGGATGTGTCACTCTGTCTGTCTGACTGAGCTGTGTGTGTGTGTGTGTGTGTGTGTGTGTGTGTGTGTGTGTGTACACACACACACACATGTGATGAGGAGGTGATGAGGAGGTGATGAGGAGGTGAGGGGAGGTGAGAGGAGGTGATGAGGAGGTGAGAGGAGGTGAGAGGAGGTGATGAGGAGGCCAGACAGACGAACGACTGGCACTGAGGAGGATGTGTCACTCTGTCTGTCTGAGCTGTGTGTGTGTGTGTGTGTGTGTGTGTGTGCGTGTATGTGTGTGTGTGTGTGTATGTGTAACTGAGTCCAGACCTGTTGATTAATCTGATCTGGAGCCACCACACACACACACTCTCACACACACACACACACTCACACACACACACACCACACACACACACCACACAACACACACACTACACACGACCCCTCTCAAATGACAACAACAAACACGCACCACAATGGAACACAGCACATGTGTTCTCTTCCGCAGCGCAGCACCAATTGCATCTGCAGAGATATTGGTGTTTTCTCTGGTGTCATAATTACAATGCACCACATCCACACACACACACACACACACACCCACACTCACACCACACACACACACACACCACACACAAACACACACACACCACACACACACACTACACACACCAAATCTTTTTGGCCAAACAGCCGTCTGCGCCTCCTCCCTCCTCCCGGCCTCTCTCTGGTTTCCTCTCTCTGTTCCTCCCTCGTATATTACAAAACACTCCCCCTCGATCCTCCTTTGTGTTTCTACCGTCTCCGTTCTCTCATTCCAACAGGTGTATTCAGCTCTCATTGGTACGGTGGAGTCGATATGGAATCAGGGCAGCGAACACATTCTGTCCTGAGAGTACTGTAGGTGAGGCCAGGTTCTCCTTTCTGTTTTTCTCACTTTCTCACAATCTACTTAACGTTTTATACGTTAGCGGTTTGGCTTCCCGGGACGGTGTCTGACCGCAGCCCAGTCACATCTCTCAATCACACATGAGCTGGTTTTCTTTCTGTACCCAGAATCAGGTCTGGTGAGATCTGCAGGCTCTGATTCTGCCATGTGAAACCAGATCAATATCACCACTTGTGTTCACATCAGAAGTCAGATACTGAGTGTGTTTTGTGAATGACGGCTGGCTTTTAGTTTGTTCCAGACTGAAGTATCTCTGGGGCAGATGTTCATGGTCCCCACAGGATGAATCCTGACGACCGTCTTGATTGCCTGACTTTTCCTTTTGTCTCCATGATGTGGAAGGTTTTTGGTTTTAGTGACGTGTTTGAAACCTGGAGATTTTGCCCTGAAATGCAGTAAATGTGTTCATGATCCCCAGAGGATGAACCTGAATGAGTTTGATGATCCTCTTGCATCACATCACACACAAATTAAAGCTCAACATTAAATATCAACATCCACTTGACGGATTCGATAAAAATGTTGAAACTGAAATATTCAAGGTTCCCAGAGGATACAGCCTGATGACCTGAATGATTTTCTCCACCAGCAGGTTAACAACTATTGGATGGACTGCCAGAAAAATATAGTACACACACATTCCCATCAGGCCTCAGCTGCACTTTGGTTTACCTGCTTATTAGCTAATTCTTAGCATGGCTAACAGGCTAAACTGAGGAAGGCGAACATGGTAAACATTATATCTCCCCTGCTGGAAAAACCAGCATAGACCAGCACCAAAACCAGCACCAAACACAACATGGTGGTCACCAGCAAGACCAGCATATGTTGTGTTTGGTGCTGGTTTTGGTTTTCCAGCAGGGATCGTCCCGCACAAGAGGACGAGCTGAGCAGAAGGAAGAATCATTTAATAACAGAGATGTAGAGAAAAGCGAGGGATTTAAAGGAAGCTGGAGGAGAGGTGACAGGACAGTTTACATTCATTGAGATGTAACGGAAGCGAGCGTGAGATCTAATCATGTTCAGGCATTTACTGTTGTTGTGTTCAGTCTGACAAGAAGGAAGAAGGATGTACGGCTCTCCTATTCTCTGTTCATCGAAATACGAGTGTCGAAAAGGAAGTGAGTTATGAAAGAAGAGGTACAGGTGGGGAGGAAGAGTTTGGAAAAGGCGTAGGCTGTCAGCTGAAAGAAGAACTCATAACGGCCTTTTAATAAAGAGGGTTATGAAAAGAGACGGACGGGACAATGGAGGTTAAAACAGGAACAAAGCGAGCGGCTGGTTGAAATGATATTGTGGAGAAAGAGAAGACCCCAAACACTCCTCTCTCTCTCTCTGCCTCTCGTGACAGCCACATCTCTCTCTCCAACGCACAGCCAAGGACTCACAAAGCCACATTGTATAAAGACACACAGGATATTCAGTGTGTGTCTGAACACACTGCCCCCTCCCGTCGCCACACACACCAGCACACACTCTCACTTTAATAAGAAAGGCCTGACTCAGTCAACAGTAGCAATAAAAACTTGATCAGATTACTCTCCACCGCGCTGCAGCTCAGATTTGGGCCTGAAGTGTCCGACGGTCCACCGGAGACCAGACGCATCTGTCTCCATAACACTGCTCAGTTATTGTCCATGTGTTTTGGAGAAAAGCTATCATGTGGGCGTGAGAGAGAAGTGCTGATTACAGTGTTGAGGCATTCAGACAGAACGCAGATGGATTCGACTGAGAAGTCAAATCTGCTCTCATGATCGCTGCGTTCATTACACTCCACTCCGTCCAGATGAGATTAGCTGCAGCTGTCAAACTGTTACAACCCTGGAAATGTTCCTCCGGGGGACTGAACTGAACCAGGATCTGTACTTTTTAATCAGGCTCCTCGTGGCTGCGTGTTGTCCTGTACTGCCACCTGCTGTCTGCCGGGCAGCACCGGCCTCCCCGCGGTGCCGGGCTGGCTGGGTTGTGCAACAGTTAGGAATGTGGAGGTGGAGGCGGCTCTGCTTCAGCTCCTCTCGGCTATGAGGACGCTCATAACAGGAGTTTACCTGTGAAGGTGAACGCGTCAGTCACACACAGCTGTGTGTCTGCACGAGTGAACGAGGGGGAAGCTTTGTGTGTACAGCAGCATACAACTGTTCAATAACTCCAACACTGACTTCATGTAACCGAGTGTTTACTTTGTCTCATATACCAGATATTAATAAATAACACAGTTACTCAGTTACTCAGTTACTCAGGTATTTGTACCTGGCTTGAGTATTTCCCTGTTCTGCTGCTTAAAGGTGCAACATGAAGTTTTACAGAAGTGAAAACTCGTCACTGATTCATCTTCATGATTAAACAAACTAAATAAACAAACTCCCTTTGTTTTCATTTGTTGTACTTTGTTTACATGTGGCGGACCCTGCCACCCTTCTGGCTTCTGTTCTGGGACCTTAAGAACAGTTTGTTTATTCAGTTATGTAAACAATAAATATGTCTGAGTTTGTATTATTACCTCATTAATAGTGTAAATGTTACAGTTTCTGAGATTTTCTCTTCCTAAACTACGCAGTGCCTCTTTAAAACTTCTGCTCCTCTACAATTAGATCTAATATTGTAGTTTTTACTCCACAACATTAATTTGACAACTTGATTTAGTTTAATGACACAATATGTGATACACAACACAATAAATTATGATGTAACATAACACATTTAGATTTTATTGACTAAAATAAGAAGCTTTTTTAACAACTTATTATGAGTTGTTTGTACTTTATATGTTAATTTTGTCCACATTTCACAGTGTACCAGCTCAATATTAAAGAGATGAACACACTGATGGATGAATTATTATCATACAATAATATTCTACACACGATTATGAATACAGTAAAGTAGACTGATGAGTCTAAGTTGTACGAGCTAAAACGTTTAAACAACTTAAAATCATTAATCTTCTTTACTCGGTAAAATCTGAGATCATCAGTTTCCTGGATGTGGACAAACGTCTCTATGATAAATACACATTTTCTTTATTATTCTATTCTTTAAGTTATAAGTTTGACATGAACAATCACAGCTGTATGTGTGAAGTTGAGCTGTAAAAGAGTTAAAGTTGTCTTTGGACATCTGAACACAAACAGAGACAGAACAGTGACATCCAGGCTGACTCACAGCTCCACAGCGCCCTCCTGTGGGTGGAAATAACCTCAAACAGGCCTGTGAGTCTGAGAGCAGTTCTCCAAATGAAGCCCGGTTTACACTGCCGAGCCGTGTGACCCACATGTGGTGAGATACTGTAGAAACCAGAGGAGGAAGTGAGACCGGCAGCAGATGAGCTTCTTCCTCTTCTGTTTTTACTGTACAAACTGGACATGTTCCTGACAAAGGTGGCAAACAACTGCACACAGTTACTAACTGCACTGTCCAGCCATACTTCACACTGCTCCACATCATCAGACGACTATAGTCTAAAATGTCTAGAGGAGGAGCCTATCATGTGTCAGGATATCCACTGAAACTAATTTAAATATGTATTATCTGTGACGTCTTGTGTGAAGACAGATTCACCTCAAACTTCTAACAGAGTC